>NC_092152.1:3124208-3184208 GCF_045791955.1 Oncorhynchus clarkii lewisi | reverse complement strand
TAGTATATACATAGTATATGTATATATAATAGTATATTATATATATATATATATATATATATTTTTTTATATTAGATACGTAGTATATAGTTTATATATATATACATATATTAGATATGTAGTATATAGTATATAGTATATATAGGATGTATTAGAAATTAGGAATATAGTATTAATATAGTACATATTAGATATTTAGCATATAGTATATACATAGTATATATTACTTATGTATTGTATATTATATATCTATTGTATATTTTAGATATGTAGTATATAGTATATTAGATATGTAGTATATAGTATATATATTGTATATATTAGATATGTAGTATATATTATATCTATAGTATCAATTAGATATGTAGTGTATATTATATATATATATATATATAGTATATATTAGATATGTACTATATAGTATATATATAGTATATATTAGATATGTAGTATAAAGTATATATATATTGTACATTTTAGATCTGTAGTATATATTATATATATAGTATCAATTAGATATGTAGTGTATATTATATATAGTATATATTAGATATGTAGTATATAGTGTATATATAGTATATATTAGATATGTAGTATATAGTGTATATATATTGTATATATTAAATATGTAGTATTTATTATATCTATAGTATCAATTAGATAGTAGTATAGTATGTAGTGTATATTGTATATATAGTATATATGTAGTATATATTAGATATGTAGTATATAGTATATATTAAATAGGTATATATTTTGTATTCTTTTACTACAATCACCAACTACAGGAGTTTTCTCTGTTGCCTGCTGCCTGCTGCCAGCTACTGCCTGCTGCCTCCTACTGCCTGCTGCCTGCTGCCTACTGCCTGCTGCCTGCTGCCTACTGCCTGCTGCCTGCTGCCTACTGCCTGCTGCCTGCTGCCTACTACCTGCTGTCTGCTGCCTGCTGCCTACTGCCTGCTGTCTGCTGCCTGCTGCCTGCTGCCTCTGCCTGCTGCCTACTGCCTGCTGCCTGCTGCCTGCTGCCTGCAGCCTACTGCCTGCTGTCTGCTGCCTGCCTCCTACTGCCTGTTGCCTGTTTCCTGCTGTCTACTGCCTACTGCCTACTGCCTGCTGACTTCTGCCTACTGCCTGCTGCCTGCTGCCTGCCTCCTACTGCCTGCTGTCTGCTGCCTGCCTCCTACTGCCTGCTGCCTGTTACCTGTTGCCTTCTGCATGCTAACTGCTGCCTGCTGCCTACTGCCTGCTGTCTGCTGCCTGCCTCCTACTGCCTACTGCCTGCTGCCTGCTGCCTACTGCCTGCTGCCTACTGTCTACTGCCTACTACCTGCTGCCTGCTGCCTGCTGCCTACTGCCTACTGCCTGATACCTGCTGCCTACTGCCTGTCACGCCTGCTGCCTGCTGCCTGATACCTGCTGCCTACTGCCTGTCACGCCTGCTGCCTGCTGCCCGCCTGCTCCCTATACCTGCTTCCTGCTACTGCCTGCTGCCTGCCGCCTGCTGCCTGCTGCCCGCTACCCGCTGCCTGCTGCCTACTGCCTTCGGCCTGATACCTGCTGCCGCTACCCGCTGCCTGCCGCCTGCTGCCTGCTGCCTGATACCTGCTGCCCACTGCCTGCTGCCTGATACCTGCTGCCTACTGCCTTCTGCCTGATACTTGATGCCTGCCCCCTGCTGCGTGCTGCCCTCTACCCGCTGCCTGCCGCCTTCTGCCTGCTGCCTGCTGCCTGCCCCCTGCTGCCTGCTGCCTGTCCCCTGCTGCCTGCTGCCCGCTACCCGCTGCCTGCCGCCTTCTGCCTGCTGCCTGCTACCTGCTGCCTTCTGCCTATACCTGCTTCCTGCTACTGCCTGCTGCCTGCTGCCTGCTGCCTACTGCCTACTGCCTGCTGCCTACTGCCTGCTACTTTCTGATGCATGCTGCCTGCTGCTTGCTACTGTCTGCCTCCTGCTGCCTGCTGCCTGCTACTGCCTGCTGCCTGCTACTGCCTGCTGCTTGCTGCCTGCTGCCTGGTGCCTGCTGCCTGCTACCCGCTGCCTGCCGCCTGCTGCCTGCTGCCTGCTGCCTGCTGCCTACTGCCTGCTGCCTGCTGCCTACTGCCTGCTGCCTGCTGCCTACTACCTGCTGTCTGCTGCCTGCTGCCTGCTACCTACTGCCTGATGTCTGCTGCCTGCTGCCTACTGCCTCTGCCTGCTGCCTACTGCCTGCTGCCTGCTGCTTGCTACTATCTGCCTCCTGCTAACTGCTGCCTGCAACTGCCTGCTGCCTGCTACTGCCGGCTGCCTGCTGCCTGCTACTGCCTGCTGCCTGCTGCCTGCTACCCGCTGCCTGCCGCCTGATACCTGCTGCCTACTGCCTTCTGCCTGCTGCCTGCTACCTGCTGCCTACTGCGTTCTGCCTACTGCCTGCTCCCATTACCTGCTTCCTGCTACTGCCTGCTGCCTGCCGCCTGCTGCCTGCTGCCTATACCTGCTTCCTGCTACTGCCTGCTGCCTACTGCCTGCTGCCTACTGCCTGCTGCCTACTGCCTGCTGCCTATACCTGCTGCCTGCTGCCTGCTGCCTGTTACCTGCTGCCTGCTGCCTGCTTCTGCCTGCAGCCGGCTGCCTACTGCCCTTTTTATTTCAGCTCATGAAACATGGGACAAACACTTTACATGTTGAGTTTATATTTTTGTTCAGTATATGATATAATAATTAATAGACTGCATTTTGCACCCCTCCCCGTCGCCTCAGGATGAATGGTCTTCACCACTGGAAAGTTATGGAGGCAACATCTGCATCGAGCGAAAGCCTAGAGCTGCCACTTTCAAGGAGCAGGACACTAATCTGGAAGCTTATAAGAAATCCCGTTATGCCCTCAGACGAACCATCAAACAGGCAAAGTGGCAATACAGGACTTAGATTGAATCCTGCTACACCGGCTCTGACAAAGAGAAACCCAACCGAGAGCTGCCCGGTAACACTAGCCTACCGGATGAGTAAAATGCATTCTACAGCATGCTCGCTTCGAGGCAAGGAACACTGAACCATGCGTGAGAGCATCAGCTGTTCCAGACGACAGTGTCATCACACTCTCCATAGCCGATGTGAGTAAGACCTTGAAATAAATTAACATTCGCAAGGCCGCAGGGCCAGACGGATTACCAGGACATGTACTCAGAGCATGAGCGGACCAACTGGCAAGTGTCTTCACTGACATTTACATCCTCTCCCTGACCCAGTCTGTAATACCAACATGTTTCAAGCAGACCACCATAGTCCCTGTGCCCAAGAACACCAAGGGAACCTCCCTAAATGACTACCGACCCGTAGCACTCACATCTGTAGCCATGAAGTGCTTTGAAAGGCTGATCATGGTTCACATCAACACCATTATCCCAGAAACCCTAGACCCACTACAATTTGCATACTGCCCCAACAAATCCACAGATGACGGAATCTCAAATGCACTCCACACTGCCCCACCTGGACAAAAGGAACACATTATGATGGCGCCGGAGAACAAGGCTGACATTTTACATGTTCCAAAACATTATTATTTATTTTTTTTTCACGTTGTTTTGTAACTTTTTTTTAAAACTTATTTTGTACATAATGTTGCTGCTACCGTCTCTTATGACCGAAAATAACCTCTGGGCATCAGAACTGCGATTACTCAGCAAGGACTGGTAGAATCCTTTTTTAAAAATTGTATTTACATTTATTTCTATTTCACCTTTATTTAACCAGGTAGGCCAGTTGAGAAAAAGTTTTCATTTACAACTGAAACCTGGCCAAGATAAAGCAAAGCAGTGCGACACAAACAACAACACAGAGTTACACACGGAATAAACACATGTACAGTCAATAACACAATAGAAAAGCCTATATACAGCATGTGCAAATGAGGTAAGATTAGGAAGTTAAGGCAAGAAACAGGCCGTAGTTGCGAAGTAATTACAATTTAGCAATTAAACACTGGAGTGATAGATGTGCAGAAGATGAATGTGCAAGTAGAGATATTGGGGCGCAAAGGAGAATTTTTTTTTAAATAAATACAATATGGGGATGAGGTAGTTGGATGGGCTATTTACAGATGGGCTATGCACAGGTGCAGTGATCTGTGAGCTGCTCAGACAGCTGATGCTTAAAGTTAGTGAGGGAGATATGAGTCTCCAGCTTCAGTGATTTTTGCAATTCGTTCCAGTCATTGGCAGCAGAGAACTGGAAGGAAAGGTGGGACCAGTGAAATATACCTGCTGGAAGGAGAATTTACAATCTAACCAGACACCTAGTTATTTGTAATTGTCCACATATTCTAAGTCAGAAGCATCAAGAGTAGTGATGCTGGATGGGCGGGCAGGTGTGGGCAGCGATCGGTTGAAGAGCATGCATTTAGTTTTACTTGCATTTAAAAGCAGTTTGAGGTTACAGATGGAGAGTTGTATGGCATCGAAGCTTGTCTGGAGGTTAGTTAACACAGTGTCCAAAGAAGGGACAGAATTACACTGATTGGTGTCGTCTGCGTAGAAGTGGTTCAGAGAATCACCAGCAGCAAGAGTTACATCATTGATATATACAGAGAAAAGAGTTGACCTGAAAATTGAACCCTGTGGCACCCCCATAGAGACTGCCAGACGTCCGGACAACAGGCCCTCCGATTTGACACACAAACTCTGTCTGAGAAGTAGTTGGTGAACCAGGCGAGGCAATCACTTGAGAAACCAAGACTGTTGAGTCTGCCAATAAGAATGTGGTGATTGACAGAGTCGAAACCCTTGGCCAGGTCGATGAAGACGGCTAAACAGTTTTGTCTTTTATCGATGGTGGTTATGATATCGTTTAAGACCTTGAGCGTGGCTGAGGTGGACCCGTGACCGGCTCAGAAACCAGATTGCATAGCGGAGATGGTACGGTGGGATTTGAAATGGTCGGTGATCTGTTTGTTAACTTGGCTTTCGAAGACCTTAGAAAAGCAGGGTAGGATAGATATAGGTCTGTAACAGTTTGGGTCTAGAGTGTCTCCCCTTTTGAAGAGGGGATGACCACAACAGCTTTCCAATCTTTTGGGATCTCAGACAATACGAAAGAGAGGTTGTACAGGCTAGTAGTAGGGGTTGCAACAATTGCAGCGGATAATTTTAGGACGAGAGGGGCCAGCTTGTCTAGCCCAGCTGATTTGTAGGTGTCCAGATTTTGCAACTCTTTCAGAACATCAGCTATCTGGATTTGGGTGAAGGAGAAATGGGGGAGGTTTGGGCAATTTTCTGTGGGGGGGTGCATGGCTGTTGACCGGGGTAAGGGTAGCCAGGAGGAAAGCATGGCCAGCCATAGAGAAATACTTTTTGAATTCTCAATTATCGTGGATTTATCGGTGGTGACAATGTTTCCAAGCCTCAGTGCAGTGGGCAGCTGGGAGGAGGTGCTCTTATTCTACAGTGTCCCAGAACTTCTTGGAGTTTGTGCTACAGGATGAACATTTCTGTTTGACAAAGCTAGCCTTTGCTTTCTTTACTGCTTGTTTATATTGGTTCCTAACTTCCCTGAAAGTTGCGTATCGCGGGGGGCTATTCGATGCTAATGCAGAACGCCACAGGATGTTTTTGTGTTGGCCAAGGCAGTCAGGGCTGCAGTGAACCAAGGGCTGTATCTGTTCCTGGTTCTACATTTTTTGAATGGGGCATGTTTATTTAAGATGGTGAGGAAAGCACATTTAAAGAACAACCAGGCATCCTCTACTGACGGAATGAGGTCAATATCCTTCCAGGATACCCGGGCCAGGTCAATTAGAAAGGCCTGCTCACTGAAGTGTTTTAGGGAGCGTTTGACAGTAATGAGGGGTGGTCGTTTGACTGCAGACCCATTACGGACGCAGGCAATGAGGCAGTGATTGCAGAGATCCTGGTTGAAGACAGCAGTGGTGTATTTAGAGGGCAAGTTGGTCAGGGTGATATCTATGAGAGTGCCTCGTGTTTACAGATTTGGGGTTGTACCTGGTAGGTTCTTTGATCATTTGTGTGAGATTGAGGGCATCTAGCTTAGATTTTAGGATGGCCGGGGTGTTAAGCATGTCCCAGTTTAGGTCAACTAACAGTACGAGCTAAAAAGATAGATGGGGGGAAATCAATTCACATATGGTGTCCAGGGCACCCTGAGGGCAGAAGGTGGTCTGTAACAAGCGGCAACAGTCAGAGACTAGTTTCTATCAGTTCTATCTTGTCGGAAAATGTTATAGTTAGGGATGGAAATTTTAGGATTTTTGGCGGCCGTCCAAAGCAATGATTCAGACACGGCTATGACATCCGGGTTGGCAGAGTGTTCTAAAGCAGTGAGTAAAACAAACTTAGGGAGGAGGCTTCTAAGGTTAACATGCATGAAACCAAGGCTTTCACAGTTACAGAAGTCAACAAATGAGAGCGCCTGGGGAACGGGAGTAGAGCTAGGCACTGCAGGGTCTGGATTAACCTCTACATCACCAGAGGAACAGAGGAGGAGTAGGATAAGGGTACGGCTAAAGGCTATAAGAACTGGTCGTCTAGTGCATTCGGTATAGAGAGTTAAAGGAACAGGTTTCTGGGCGCGGAAGAATAGATTCAAGGAATTATGTACAGACAAGGGTATGGTAGGATGTGAGTACAGTGGAGCTAAACCTAGGCATTGAGTGACGATTAGAGAGGTGTTGTCTCTAGAGACATCATTTAGACCAGGTGAGGTCACCGCATGTGTGGGAGGTGAAACAAAAGGGCTAGCTAAGGCATTTTGAGCAGGACTGGAGGCTCTACAGTGAAATAAGACAATCATCACTAACCAAATCAGCAATGGACAAGACATATTGACGGTAGGGAGAGGCATGCATAGCCGTGTGATCATAGGGACCAGTGGGAGGCTAGGAGAGCTGGAGACAAGGCGATTCATACAGCTAGTGGGCTGGGGCTGGCAGGGCCTTAGGGTGATCATAGGGACCAGTGGGAGGCTAGGAGAGCTGGAGACAAGGCGATTCAAACAAATCAAAGCAAATCAAATCAAATTGTATTTGTCACATACACATGGTTAGCAGATGTTAATGCGAGTGTAGCGAAATGCTTGTGCTTCTAGTTCCGACAATGCAGTAATAACAAGTAATCTAACTAACAATTCCAAACTACTGTCTTGTACACAGTGTAAGGGGATAAAGAATATGTACATAAGGATATATGAATGAGTGATGGTACAGAGCAGCATAGGCAAGATACAGTAGATGGTATCGAGTACAGTATATACATATGAGATGAGTATGTAAACAAAGTGGCATAGTTAAAGTGGCTAGTGATACATGTATTACATAAGGATACAGTCGATGATATAGAGTACAGTAGTGGGCCGGGGCTGGCAGGGCCTTAGGGTGATCATAGGGACCAGTGGGAGGCTAGGAGAGCTGGAGACAATGCGATTCATACAGCTAGTGGGCCGGGGCTGGCAGGGCCTTAGGGTGATCATAGGGACCATTGGGAGGCTAGGAGAACTGGAGACAAGGCGATTCATACAGCTAGTGGGTCGCGATGGAAGAAGTCTGTTGTTGTAGCCCCCGTGGAAGGCTACGTCGGCAGACCAGTCGTGTTGGATTGGCAGGGCTCTGTTTAGCAGGTAAAAGGGTCCAGGCCAATTGTCAAAACAGGTAGCTAGCCTGCAGCCCAAGAAATTGGCTGATGGTCCTCTTCAGCATATTGTCCGATATGCTCTAGACAGCTAGCGGGCCACGGCTAACAGGCTAGCGGATGGGCCTTCAGGGGACGTCGCGACGGAGGAGCCTGTTGAAACCCCTCGGGCGGATTACGTAGGTAGACCAGTCACGCGGGGCTCTATGTCGGCAGTAAAAGGGGTCCAGGCCAATTGGCAAAATATCTATTGTAGCCCAAGGAGTGACCTCTTCAGCTAGCCGGGAGATGGGCCTAGCATGAGGCTAATTCCAGGCTCACTGGTGCTTGCTTCGGGACAGAGACGTTAGCCAGGGGGTAGCCACTCAAATAGCAGCTGCGATGATCCAGGTGAAAAGGTTCAGAGCTTGGTAGGAAACTGGAGATCTGGAGAAAGAGCAGTCCGGTATGCTCTGGGTTGAAACGCTCTGTACCCCCTGTATATGGCCTTGGTATTGGTACCCCCTATATATTGACTTGGTACCGGTACCCCTGTATATAGCCTTGGTACCGGTACCCCCTGTATATAGCCTTGGTACCGGCACCCCCTGTATATAGCCTTGGTACCGGTACCCCCTGTATAAAGCCTTGGTACCGGTACCCCCTGTATATAGCCTTGGTACCGGCACCCCCTGTATATAGCCTTGGTACCGGTACCCCCTGTATATAGCCTTGGTATCGGTACCCCTGTATATTGACTTGGTACCGGTACCCTCTGTATATAGCTTTGGTACCGGTACTCCCGGTATAAAGCCTTGGTACTGGTATCCCCTGTGTATAGCCTTTGTACCGGTACCCCCTGTATATAGCTTTGGTATCAGTACCCCCTGTATAAAGCCTTGGTACCGGTACCCACTGTTTATAGCCTTGGTACCGGTACCCCCTGTATATAGCCTTGGTACCGGTACCCCTGTATATTGCCTTGGTACCGGTACCCCCTGTATAAAGCCTTGGTACCGGTACCCCCTGTATAAAGCCTTGCTACCGGTACCCCCTGTATATAGCCTTGGTACCGGTACCCCCTGTATAAAGCCTTGGTACCGGTACCCCCTGTATATTGACTCAGTGCCGGTACCCCCTGTATATTGACTCAGTGCCGGTACCCCCTGTATAAAGCCTTGGTACCGGTACCCCCTGTATATTGACTCAGTTCCGGTACCCCCTGTATATTGACTCAGTGCCGGTACCCCCTGCATAAAGTCTTGGTACCGGTACCCACTGTATAAAGCCTTGGTACCAGTACCCCCTTAATAAAGCCTTGGTACCGGTACCCCCTGTATATAGTTTTGGTACCGGTACCCCCTGTATATAGCCTTGGTACCGGTACTCCCTGTATACAGCCTTGGTACCGGTACCCCTGTATATAGCCTTGGTACCGGTACCCCCTGTATAAAGCCTTGGTACCGGTACCCCCTGTATATTGACTCAGTGCCGGTACCCCCTGTATATTGACTCAGTGCCGGTGCCCCCTGTATATAGCCTTGGTACCGGTACCCCCTGTATAAAGCCTTGGTACCGGTACCCCCTGTATATTGACTCAGTGCCGGTACCCCCTGTATATAGCCTTGGTACCGGTAACCCCTGTATAAAGCCTTGGTACCGGTACCCCCTGTATATAGCCTTGGTACCGGTACCCCCTGTATATAGCCTTGGTACCGGTACCCCCTGTATAAAGCCTTGGTACCGGTACCCCCTGTATAAAGCCTTGGTACCAGTACCCCCTGTATAAAGCCTTGGTACCGGTACCCCCTGTATATAGCCTTGGTACCGGAACCCCCTGTATATAGCCTTGGTACCGGTACCCCCTGTATAAAGCCGTGTTATCGGTACCCCTGTTTAAAGCCTTGTTACCGGTACCCCCTGTATAAAGCCTTGGTACCGGTACCCCCTGTATAAAGCCTTGGTACCGGTACCCCATGTATAAAGCCGTGTTACCGGTCCCCCTTTTTAAAGCCTTGGTACCGGTACCCCCTGTATAAAGCCTTGGTACCGGTACCCCATGTATATAGCCTTGTTATTGTTACCAGTATTGTGCTACTATTATTATTTTTTAATTTAGTTTATTTAGTAAGTATTTTCTTAACTCTTATTTTATTTAAACTGCATTGTTAGTTAAGGGCCTGTAAGCATTTCACACTAAGGTTGTATTTGGCATATGAGACAAATAACATTTGATTTGAGATGACAGGGTGATGGGAGGCTTGGGAGGGACACAGGGACGAGGTGATGGGATGGGAGGCTTGGGAGGGACACAGAGACGAGCTGATGGGATGGGAGTATTGGGGGGGACACAGAGACGAGGTGATGGGATGGGAGTATTGGAAGGGACACGGGGACAAGCTGACAGTAGGATGGGAGGCTTGGGAGGGACACAGGGATGAGGTGAATGGACGGGTGGATTGGGAGGGACACAGGGACAAGAGGATGGGTGGATTGGGAGGGACAGAGGAAAATGGGGATATACAGGGGCCTGAGGGACAGGGGAATGGTGAGACAGAGAGAGGGGCAGACAGGGGAATGGTGAGACAGAGAGAGGGGCAGACAGGGGAATGGTGAGACAGAGAGAGGGGCAGACAGAGGAATGGTGAGACAGAGAGAGGGGCAGACAGGGGAATGGTGAGACAGAGAGAGTGGCAGACGGGAATGGTGAGACAGAGAGAGGGGCAGACAGGGGAATGGTGAGACAGAGAGAGGGGCAGACAGAGAATGGTGAGACAGAGAGAGTGGCAGACAGGGTAGTGAGACAGAGAGAGTGGCATGTCCAGGGGACTGAGGGACAGAGTCTCTCCTGGGTGTTGCTGTCTGACCAGACCTCACTGTGCTGCTGCTGCCCACAGACCATATGGCCACCTCTGGTTCCCTCTGGCCCTGGACCACCTGAGGAAGGCTGCAACACACACACGCACACACACTGTAAAACACACACACACACGGGCAGGCAGCACGACACACACGTACAGACACAGGCAGGAAGCACGACACACACACACACACACACACACACACACACACACACACACACACACACACACACACACACACACACACACACACACACACACACACACACACACACACACACACACACACACGGCAGCTCCAGTCCTAATCATTCCAGACAACAGTCACTTGACACCATAGTGACAGATGGTGCTCATAGTGCAGCTCAACTAAAGACACCCCACGACTGGTGTGTGTGTGTGTGTGTGTGTGTGTGTGTCGTGCTTCCTGCCTGTGTGTGTGTGTGTGTGTGTGTGTGTGTGTGTGTGTGTGTGTGTGTGTGTGTGTGTGTGTGTGTGTGTGTGTGTGTGTGTGTGTGTGTGTGTGTGTGTGTGTGTGTGTGTGTGTGTGTGTGTGTGTGTGTGTGTTTGTCTTTGTGTGTGTGTCTGTGTGTGTGCTTGTTTGTTTGTGTGTGTGTGTGTGCGTGTGTCTCAGTCTCTAGTATCCAGGCCTGTTCAGATTGAGACGTACAATGAGGGTGATGAGGTGTCAGAGATGGTTATAGTGATGCTGGAAGCCTTTCTTGCTTCGCCCCAAGGGTGAACACACACACACCACACACACACACACACACACACACACACACACACACACACACACACACACACACACACACACACACACACACACACACACACACACACACACACACACACACACACACACACACACACACACACACACACACGCACACACACACACAGCCTTCCTTGGTGTGTCCCCAGGGTGGACATAGCCCCAAGCTACGACAGTAGGCCCATATCAACACAGACCCGGCCCAAAACACAACATCACATCACTATACAGGATCTACAATTTCTACAGGCCTGGAAACACTGTTGGACATTGTTTCTGTGTCTGTCTGTCTGTCTGTCTGTCTGTGTCTGCCTGTCTTTCTGTGTGTGTCTGTCTGTGTCTGCCTGCCTTTCTGTGTGTGTCTGTCTGATTGACTGTGTCTGCCTGCCTGTCTTTCTGTGTGTGTCTGTCTGTCTGTGTCTGCCTGCATGTCTGTCTGCCTCTCTGCCTGTCTGTCTGCCTGTGTCTACCTGTGTATGTCTGCCTGCCTGCCTGCCTGCTTGCCTGCCTGTCTGTCTGCCTGTGTCTGTTTGTCCATGTCTGCCTGTCTTTCTGTGTGTGTCTGTCTGTGTCTGCCTGTCTTTCTGTGTGTGTCTGTCTGATTGACTGTGTCTGCCTGCCTGTCTGTCTGCCTTTCTGCCTGTCTGTCTGCCTGCGTCTACCTGTGTCTGTCTGTCTGTCTGTCTGTCTGTCTGTCTGTCTCCGTCTATCTGTCTCCGTCTGTCTGTCTGTCTGTCTGTCTGTCTGTCTGTCTGTCCGTCTGTGTCTGCCTGCCTGCCTATCTACCTGCCTGTCTGTATGTGTCTGTCTGTCTGATGGGGTTGGGGGCATCAATTGGAAAGTTTGGCCTAGATTCAACAGCTTTAACAGGCGACAGCCGACAGCCGCGTAGCTGATGTTTTGGCCGAGTAGTAACTGCGTTGGAGACGTCAAATTGATGAGCAGCTGCTCTTGATCAGTGTCTCGAAGCCACACCCGTCCCACTCGCGTTAGAAGTTCAGAACGAGAAAGTGGAGACGCTCAAACTGAAACTAATTCAACAAAAATAATGAGGATTTCTATCAGCCTAATCGAGGTGTAGATTACATCTCACATTCCCAACGTTCTAACTTGTAAATAAGGCTGCGTTGGATTTTTCTGAATGCGACTCCGTTCAGCCAATGGCAGCGTCCGCTTTAGGGATAATTCCAGGAACCGCTTGTGGATTTGACAGCTCTAACATAGTTCCACCTCCAAAAAACAACCTTTACCCAGACGTCGACTAGCGCGGCTCTGATTGAATAGAGCCCTAAATCTGCTTTGCTCATCAGATTCGATGGGATTTGTTTGGACACTAGATGGGGGAGGAGAAGGGGGAAAGGAGAGAGGGGTGAGGAAGGGAGAAGTGGGGTGGTGTCCTGTGACAGGCAGGGCATGGAAACAGTGAAAGCTTAGTGGACTAATGTGATGCATTGCGGTGCTGGAGGTGAGGGTGGAGGAAGGGAAGGAGGGAGATTCTTTCTTTTCTGGGTTTTTTGGGCGCCATGGGCCACTCAGAAGCTTTCTGGGACCTGAGTGTCTGTCTGTCTATCTGGTCATCAAGTGTTAAGCCATCTAGCAAAGTGGTCGCTGATCAGCCGTACTGCTCTGGCTACCGGTGGTGTGGCCTTAGATATAGAAGTCCAATTGCAGTGTGGTCTGACGGCCTTTGTACTAGGTGTCCCCTGACCACTGATACAGGGTCAGAGGTGTCTTCGTCACCTCTATGGTTAAGGCTAGGATTGGGGATATATGTCATCTGATGCTGGATCTGTGCCGAAGATCAACTTCTTCTTCATTGCATTTCTGAACAATAGCTCTTCAAGTGTGTAAGTTAAGGAGTGAGAACGTTGATTGTGCAACCATCCAACGCATGGTGATAATAACATAGATACCAACCAAAGCAGAGAATGGGACTGGGACTGGGACTGGGACTGGGGATGGGGATGGGACTGGGACTGGGACTGGGACTGGGACTGGGACTGGGACTGGGGCTGGGACTGGGACTGGGACTGGGGATGGGGCTGGGGTGATATTAACATAGATACCAACCAAAGCAGAGAATGGGGCTGGGTCTGGGGATGGGGATGGGGATGGGACTGGGACTGGGACTGGGACTGGGACTGGGACTGGGGATGGGGCTGGGGTGATATTAACATAGATACCAACCAAAGCAGAGAATGGGACTGGGTCTGGGGATGGGACTGGGACTGGGACTGGGACTGGGGATGGGACTGGGTCTGGGTCTGGGGATGGGAATGGGACTGGGGATGGGGATGGGACTGGGGCTGGGACTGGGGATGGGGATGGGACTGGGACTGGGGATGGGAATGGGACTGGGGATGGGACTGGGACTGGGGCTGGGGCTGGGACTGGGGATGGGACTGGGACTGGGACTGGGGCTGGGGCTGGGGATGGGACTGGGACTGGGACTGGGACTGGAACTGGGACTGGGACTGGGACTGGGACTGGGACTGGGACTGGGGTGATATTAACATAGATTCCAACCAAAGCAGAGAATGGGGCTGGGACTGGGGCTGGGACTGGGACTGGGGTGATAATAACATAGATACCAACCAAAGCAGAGAATGGGACTGGGACTGGGGCTGGGACTGGGACTTGGACTGGGACTGGGACTGGGACTGGGGATGGGACTGGGGTGATATTAACATAGATACCAACCAAAGCAGAGAATGGGACTGGGACTTGGGCTGGGACTGGGACTGGGACTGGGACTGGGACTGGGACTGGGACTGGGGTGATGTTAACATAGATACCATGCTGGTCATTTATGAACATTTGAACATCTTGGCCATGTTCTGTTATAATCTCCACCCGGCACAGCCAGAAGAGGACTGGCCATCCCACATATGCTCTCTCTAATTCTCTCTTTCTTTCTCTCTCTCGGAGGACCTGAGCCATAGGACCATGCCCCAGGAATACCTGACATGATGACTCCTTGCTGTCCCCAGTCCACCTGACTGGGACTGGGACTGGGGCTGGGACTGGGACTTGGACTGGGACTGGGACTGGGACTGGGACTGGGGATGGGACTGGGGTGATATTAACATAGCTACCAACCAAAGCAGAGAATGGGGCTGGGACTGGGACTGGGACTGGGGCTGGGACTGGGACTGGGACTGGGGTGATATTAACATAGATACCAACCAAAGCAGAGAATGGGGCTGGGACTGGGACTGGGACTGGGACTGGGACTGGGACTGGGATTGGGACTGGGGCTGGGACTGGGGTGATATTAACATAGATACCAACCAAAGCAGATAATGGGGCTGGGGCTGGGACTGGGGCTGGGGCTGGGGCTGGGACTGGGGTGATATTAACATAGATACCAACCAAAGCAGAGAATGGGGCTGGGACTGGGACTGGGGCTGGGGATGGGGATGGGACTGGGACTGGGACTGGGACTGGGACTGGGGATGGGACTGGGACTGGGACTGGGACTGGGGATGGGACTGGGACTGGGACTGGGGTGATATTAACATAGATACCAACCAAAGCAGAGAATGGGACTGGGACTGGGACTGGGACTGGGACTGGGACTGGGACTGGGGCTGGGACTGGGACTGGGACCGGGATTGGGACTGGGGTGATATTAACATAGATACCAACCAAAGCAGATAATGGGGCTGGGGCTGGGACTGGGACTGGGACTGGGACTGGGACTGGGGCTGGGACTGGGATTGGGACTGGGATTGGGACTGGGACATGGGGTGATATTAACATAGATACCAACTAAAGCAGAGAATGGGGCTGGGACTGGGACTGGGACTGGGACTGGGGCTGGGACTGGGACTGGGACTGGGGTGATATTAACATAGATACCAACCAAAGTAGAGAATGGGGCTGGGACTGGGACTGGGACTGGGGATGGGACTGGGGATGGGACTGGGACTGGGACTTGGACTGGGACTGGGGATGGGACTGGGACTGGGACTGGGACTGGGGATGGGACTGGGACTGGGACTGGGGATGGGACTGGGGATGGGACTGGGACTGGTGCTGGGGATGGGGCTGGGACTGGGACTGGGGTGATATTAACATAGATACCAACCAAAGCAGAGAATGGGGCTGGGACTGGGACTGGGACTGGGGCTGGGACTGGGACTGGGGTGATATTAACATAGATATCAACCAAAGCAGAGAATGGGACTTGGACTGGGACTGGGGATTTGACTGGGACTGGGGATGGGCCTGGGGATGGGACTGGGACTGAGGCTGGGACTGGGACTGGGGATGGGACTGGGTATGGGACTGGGGCTAGGGATGGGACTGGGACGGAAGACAGCTATTGCCAGTGGGCAGAAGGGAAAGGTGTTGTTTTTAGACCAGGTTCCATGGAATGTGAAATACTCTTGCTGTTCACCTGGACAGCAAAGGGAAAATGCCCTCCACCAACCATCTCCACACACACACACACACACACACACACACACACACACACACACACACACACACACACACACACACACACACACACACACACACACACACACACACACACACACACTCACACACAGCAGCGAAACCTAGACGCAGGACTGTCTTTCTGTGACCCTTGACACAGGGTGACCTGTCGTCTGTCAGCGCTCCCCTTCAGGCTGTCACCAAGCTAAATACCAACATTTCTCTATGTACCCTCCCTCTGTCTTCCCCCCGTTTCTCTGCCATCCCTCTGTCTTCCCCCAATTTATCTGCCCTCTCTCTGTCTTCCCCCATTTCTCTGCCCTCCCTCTGTCTTCCCCCCATTTCTCTGTACCCTCCCTCTGTCTTCCCCCATTTCTCTGTACCCTCCCTCTGTCTTCCCCCATTTCTCTGCCCTCCCTCTGTGTTCCCCCCATTTCTCTGTACCCTCCCTCTGTCTTCCCCCATTTCTCTGCCCTCCCTCTGTCTTCCCCCATTTCTCTGTCCTCCCTCTGTCTTACCTCTCCTCCTATCCTATTTTGTAACCCCCAGGTATAAACTGACTCTGATTCTGTGGAAGATAAAGACACAGTACTCCCCAGGTATAGACTGACTCTGTGGAAGGTACAGACACAATACTCCCCAGGTATAGACTGACTCTGACTCTGTGGAAGGTAAAGACACAGTACTCCCCAGGTATAGAATGACTCTGTGGAAGGTAAAGACACAGTACTCCCCAGGTATAGAATTACTCTGTGGAAGGTAAAGACACAGTGCTCCCCAGGTATAGAATGACTCTGTGGAAGGTACAGACACAATACTCCCCAGGTATAGACTGACTCTGACTCTGTGGAAGGTAAAGACACAGTACTCCCCAGGTATAGAATGACTCTGTGGAAGGTAAAGACACAGTACTCCCCAGGTATAGAATGACTCTGTGGAAGGTACAGACACAATACTCCCCAGGTATAGAATGACTCTGTGGAAGGTAAAGACACAGTACTCCCCAGGTATAGAATTACTCTGTGGAAGGTACAGACACAATACTCCCCAGGTATAGACTGACTCTGACTCTGTGGAAGGTAAAGACACAGTACTCCCCAGGTATAGACTGACTCTGACTCTGTGGAAGGTAAAGACACAGTACTCCCCAGGTATAGACTGACTCTGACTCTGTGGAAGGTAAAGACACAATACTCCCCAGGTATAGACTGACTCTGACTCTGTGGAAGGTACAGACACAATACTCTCCATGTATAGACTGACTCTGACTCTGTGGAAGGTAAAGACACAGTACTCCCCAGGTATAGAATGACTCTGTGGAAGGTACAGACACAATACTCCCCAGGTATAGAATGACTCTGTGGAAGGTAAAGACACAGTACTCCCCAGGTATAGAATGACTCTGTGGAAGGTACAGACACAATACTCCCCAGGTATAGAATGACTCTGTGGAAGGTAAAGACACAGTACTCCCCAGGTATAGAATGACTCTGTGGAAGGTACAGACACAATACTCCCCAGGTATAGAATGACTCTGTGGAAGGTAAAGACACAGTACTCCCCAGGTATAGAATGACTCTGTGGAAGGTACAGACACAATACTCCCCAGGTATAGAATGACTCTGTGGAAGGTACAGACACAATACTCCCCAGGTATAGAATGACTCTGTGGAAGGTAAAGACACAGTACTCCCCAGGTATAGAATGACTCTGTGGAAGGTACAGACACAATACTCCCCAGGTATAGACTGACTCTTTTGAAGATAAAGACACAGTACTCCCCAGGTATAGAATGACTCTGTGGAAGGTACAGACACAATACTCCCCAGGTATAGAATGACTCTGTGGAAGGTAAAGACACAGTACTCCCCAGGTATAGAATGACTCTGTGGAAGGTACAGACACAATACTCCCCAGGTATAGAATGACTCTTTTGAAGATAAAGACACAGTACTCCCCAGGTATAGAATGACTCTGTGGAAGGTACAGACAAAATACTCCCCAGGTATAGAATGACTCTGTGGAAGGTAAAGACACAGTACTCCCCAGGTATAGAATGACTCTGTGGAAGGTACAGACACAGTACTCCCCAGGTATAGACTGACTCTTTGGAAGATAAAGACACAGTACTCCCCAGGTATAGACTGACTCTGACTCTGTGGAAGGTAAAGACACAGTACTCCCCAGGTATAGACTGACTCTGACTCTGTGGAAGGTAAAGACACAGTACTCCCCAGGTATAGACTGACTCTTTGGAAGATAAAGACACAGTACTCCCCAGGTATAGACTGACTCTGACTCTGTGGAAGGTAAAGACACAGTACTCCCCAGGTATAGACTGACTCTGACTCTGTGGAAGATAAAGACACAGTACTCCCCAGGTATAGACTGACTCTTTGGAAGATAAAGACACAGTACTCCCCAGGTATAGACTGACTCTGACTCTGTGGAAGGTAAAGACACAGTACTCCCCAGGTATAAACTGACTCTGACTCTGTGGAAGGTAAAGACACAGTACTCCCCAGGTATAGACTGACTCTGACTCTGTGGAAGGTAAAGACACAGTACTCCCCAGGTATAGAATGACTCTGTGGAAGGTAAAGACACAGTACTCCCCAGGTATAGACTGACTCTGTGGAAGGTAAAGACACAATACTCCCCAGGTATAGACTGACTCTGTGGAAGGTAAAGACACAGTACTCCCCAGGTATAGACTGACTCTGACTCTGTGGAAGGTAAAGACACAGTACTCCCCAGGTATAGAATGACTCTGTGGAAGGTAAAGACACAGTACTCCCCAGGTATAGACTGACTCTGTGGAAGGTAAAGACACAATACTCCCCAGGTATAGACTGACTCTGTGGAAGGTAAAGACACAGTACTCCCCAGGTATAGACTGACTCTGTGGAAGGTAAAGACACAATACTCCCCAGGTATAGACTGACTCTGTGGAAGGTACAGACACAGTACTCCCCAGGTATAGAATGACTCTGTGGAAGGTACAGACACAATACTCCCCAGGTATAGACTGACTCTGACTCTGTGGAAGATAAAGACACAGTACTCCCCAGGTATAGACTGACTCTGACTCTGTGGAAGGTACAGACACAATACTCCCCAGGTATAGACTGACTCTGACTCTGTGGAAGGTAAAGACACAGTACTCCCCAGGTATAGAATGACTCTGTGGAAGGTAAAGACACAGTACTCCCCAGGTATAGAATGACTCTGTGGAAGGTACAGACACAATACTCCCCAGGTATAGAATGACTCTGTGGAAGGTAAAGACACAGTACTCCCCAGGTATAGAATTACTCTGTGGAAGGTACAGACACAATACTCCCCAGGTATAGACTGACTCTGACTCTGTGGAAGGTAAAGACACAGTACTCCCCAGGTATAGACTGACTCTGACTCTGTGGAAGGTAAAGACACAGTACTCCCCAGGTATAGACTGACTCTGACTCTGTGGAAGGTAAAGACACAATACTCCCCAGGTATAGACTGACTTTGACTCTGTGGAAGGTACAGACACAATACTCTCCATGTATAGACTGACTCTGACTCTGTGGAAGGTAAAGACACAGTACTCCCCAGGTATAGAATGACTCTGTGGAAGGTACAGACACAATACTCCCCAGGTATAGAATGACTCTGTGGAAGGTAAAGATACAGTACTCCCCAGGTATAGAATGACTCTGTGGAAGGTACAGACACAATACTCCCCAGGTATAGAATGACTCTGTGGAAGGTAAAGACACAGTACTCCCCAGGTATAGAATGACTCTGTGGAAGGTACAGACACAATACTCCCCAGGTATAGAATGACTCTGTGGAAGGTAAAGACACAGTACTCCCCAGGTATAGAATGACTCTGTGGAAGGTACAGACACAATACTCCCCAGGTATAGAATGACTCTGTGGAAGGTACAGACACAATACTCCCCAGGTATAGAATGACTCTGTGGAAGGTAAAGACACAGTACTCCCCAGGTATAGAATGACTCTGTGGAAGGTACAGACACAATACTCCCCAGGTATAGACTGACTCTTTTGAAGATAAAGACACAGTACTCCCCAGGTATAGAATGACTCTGTGGAAGGTACAGACACAATACTCCCCAGGTATAGAATGACTCTGTGGAAGGTAAAGACACAGTACTCCCCAGGTATAGAATGACTCTGTGGAAGGTACAGACACAATACTCCCCAGGTATAGAATGACTCTTTTGAAGATAAAGACACAGTACTCCCCAGGTATAGAATGACTCTGTGGAAGGTACAGACACAATACTCCCCAGGTATAGAATGACTCTGTGGAAGGTAAAGACACAGTACTCCCCAGGTATAGAATGACTCTGTGGAAGGTACAGACACAGTACTCCCCAGGTATAGACTGACTCTTTGGAAGATAAAGACACAGTACTCCCCAGGTATAGACTGACTCTGACTCTGTGGAAGGTAAAGACACAGTACTCCCCAGGTATAGACTGACTCTGACTCTGTGGAAGGTAAAGACACAGTACTCCCCAGGTATAGACTGACTCTTTGGAAGATAAAGACACAGTACTCCCCAGGTATAGACTGACTCTGACTCTGTGGAAGGTAAAGACACAGTACTCCCCAGGTATAGACTGACTCTGACTCTGTGGAAGATAAAGACACAGTACTCCCCAGGTATAGACTGACTCTTTGGAAGATAAAGACACAGTACTCCCCAGGTATAGACTGACTCTGACTCTGTGGAAGGTAAAGACACAGTACTCCCCAGGTATAAACTGACTCTGACTCTGTGGAAGGTAAAGACACAGTACTCCCCAGGTATAGACTGACTCTGACTCTGTGGAAGGTAAAGACACAGTACTCCCCAGGTATAGAATGACTCTGTGGAAGGTAAAGACACAGTACTCCCCAGGTATAGACTGACTCTGTGGAAGGTAAAGACACAATACTCCCCAGGTATAGACTGACTCTGTGGAAGGTAAAGACACAGTACTCCCCAGGTATAGACTGACTCTGACTCTGTGGAAGGTAAAGACACAGTACTCCCCAGGTATAGAATGACTCTGTGGAAGGTAAAGACACAGTACTCCCCAGGTATAGACTGACTCTGTGGAAGGTAAAGACACAATACTCCCCAGGTATAGACTGACTCTGACTCTGTGTAAGGTAAAGACACAGTACTCCCCAGGTATAGAATGACTCTGTGGAAGGTAAAGACACAGTACTCCCCAGGTATAGACTGACTCTGTGGAAGGTAAAGACACAATACTCCCCAGGTATAGACTGACTCTGACTCTGTGGAAGGTAAAGGCACAGTACTCCCCAGGTATAGAATGACTCTGTGGAAGGTAAAGACACAGTACTCCCCAGGTATAGACTGACTCTGTGGAAGGTAAAGACACAATACTCCCCAGGTATAGACTGACTCTGTGGAAGGTACAGACACAGTACTCCCCAGGTATAGACTGACTCTGTGGAAGGTAAAGACACAGTACTCCCCAGGTATAGACTGACTCTGTGGAAGGTAAAGACACAATACTCCCCAGGTATAGACTGACTCTGTGGAAGGTACAGACACAGTACTCCCCAGGTATAGACTGACTCTGTGGAAGGTACAGACACAGTACTCCCCAGGTATAGACTGACTCTGTGGAAGGTACAGACACAGTACTCCCCAGGTATAGACTGACTCTGTGGAAGGTACAGACACAGTACTCCCCAGGTATAGACTGACTCTGTGGAAGGTACAGACACAGTACTCCCCAGGTATAGACTGACTCTGTGGAAGATAAAGACACAGTACTCCCCAGGTATAGACTGACTCTGACTCTGTGGAAGGTACAGACACAGTACTCCCCAGGTATAGACTGACTCTGTGGAAGGTAAAGACACAGTACTCCCCAGGTATAGAATGACTCTGTGGAAGGTACAGACACAGTACTCCCCAGGTATAGACTGACTCTGTGGAAGATAAAGACACAGTACTCCCCAGGTATAGACTGACTCTGACTCTGTGGAAGGTACAGACACAGTACTCCCCAGGTATAGACTGATTCTGTGGAAGATAAATTCACAATACTCCCCAGGTATAGACTGACTCTGTGGAAGGTAAAGACACAGTACTCCCCAGGTATAGACTGACTCTGTGGAAGGTACAGACACAATACTCCCCAGGTATAGACTGACTCTGACTCTGTGGAAGGTACAGACACAGTACTCCCCAGGTATAGACTGACTCTGTGGAAGGTAAAGACACAGTACTCCCCAGGTATAGACTGACTCTGACTCTGTGTAAGGTAAAGACACAGTACTCCCCAGGTATAGAATGACTCTGTGGAAGGTACAGACACAGTACTCCCCAGGTATAGACTGACTCTGTGGAAGATAAAGACACAGTACTCCCCAGGTCCTACCATGAAGGAATTCTATTCACTAGGTCCCAAATGATATCCTATTCCAATTATAGTGCACTAGTTTACACTCGAGCCCTGTGGGCCATTTGGGATTAACACAATTACGTTGGCTCAGTGATTAGTGTCTTTTTATAAATGAGACTGACCACTAGACTTGCTTAAATCATTGTGAAATTTCAGACTTGTGGAAATGTGGATTTAGTGTCTTTCTTTTTTGCGATCATGCTTTTATAATTTTTAGATTTGATAGGACACAAAAAAAAAAACACAAACAGACATTACACAAATACACATTTAGTGAGTGTGCATCGAGCCAGTGCAAAACAATTATGATTTAAAAAATCAAAAAATAAAGTGTGTCAATGTATCCCAGGTATCCATTTGTTAACTGTTCAGCAGTCCTATATATGTCAAATGTAATAAGTAAAAATGTATGATTTTACATCATCAGTTACAGTAACTCTTCTCCGAAGAGGGGTGGTGGTGGATGGGTAAAAATAATACATTAAAATACTGTTTCTCATTCATCTGGCTTCAGGGTAGAAGCTATTAAGGAGCCTTTTGGTCCCAGACTTACTGGTCCGGTACCGCTTGCCTTGCGATAGCAGAGACAACAGTATATAACTTGGGTGGCTGGGTTCTTTGACAAAATGGTGGGCCTTCCTCTGACACAGCCTGGTATAGAGTTCCTGGATGGCAGGAAGCTTGGCCTGAGTGATGTACTGGGTCGTACGCGCTACTTTATGTACATCCAAATCATCAAATAGCATTTTATTGGTCACATACACACGTTTAGCAGATATTATTACTGTAGCGAAACTACCACGAGCAGTTACCATACCAGGCGGTGATGCAACCAGTCAGGATGCTCTCGATGGTGCACCTGTATATCTTTTGAGGATCAAAGGACCCATGCCAAATATTTTCAGTCTCCTGAGGGGGAATAGGCGTTGTCGTGCCCTCTTCACGACTGTCTTGGTGTGTTTGGACCATGATAGTTTGTTGGCGATGTGGACACAACAGGAACTTGAAGCTCTCGACCTGTTTCACCACAGCCCTGTCGATGAGAATGGGGGCATGCTCGGCCCTCCTTTCCCTGTACTCCAAGATCATATCCTTTGTCTTGTTGAGGGAGAGATTGTTGTCCTGGCACCACACTGCCAGGTCTCTGACCTCCTCCCTATAGGCTGTCTCACTGTCATCGGTGATCAGGCCTCCCACCATTGTGTCCTCAGCAAATGTAATGATGGTGTTGGAATCGTGCGCGGCCTACCACCATTCACGGCCTACCACCATTCACCCGCAGTTGTGGGTGAACAGGGAGTACAGTAGGAGACTAAGCACACACCCCTGAGGGTCCCCCATGTTGAGGGTCAGCATAGCAGATGTGTTGTTGCCTACCCTTACCACCTGGGGCCAGCCCGTCAGGAAGTACAAGATCCAGTTGCAGAGAGAGGTGTTCAGTCCCAGGGTCATTCGCTTATTGATGAGCTTTGAGGGCACTATGGTGTTAAACACTAAGCTGTAGCCAATGAACAACATTCTCACCAAGATGTTCCTTTTGTCCAGTTAGTAAAGGGCAGTGTGGAGTGCCACAGAGATTGCGTCATCTGTGGATCTGTTGGGGTGGTATGCGAATTGGAGGGGGATAATAGTGTTGATGACCAGCCTCATGGCTACAGATTTGAGTGCTACGGGGCAGTAGTCATTTAGACAGGTTACCTTGGCTTTATTGGGCACAGAGACTATAGTGGTTCGCTTGAAACATGTATGAATTACAGACTGGGTCAGGGAGAGTTTGAACATTTCAGTGAGGACATTTGGCAGCTGGTCAGCGCATGCACTGAGTACGCATTAACCTCTCTTGGGTAGGGGGCAGTATTTTCACGTCCGGATGAAAAGCGTGCCCAAAGTAAACTGCCTGTTACTCAGGCCCAGAAGCTAGGATATGCATACAATTGGTAGATTTGGATAGAAAACACTCTATGTCTGTGAGTATAACAGAACTGACATAGCAGGCGAAACCCCGAGGACAAACCATCCCAAAAAATATTAGGGTACCTAAGGTTTGATTATAGGTTTGATTATAAACGTTGTTTGACTTGTTTGGAAAAGTTTATAAGTAGTGTTTGGGATTAATTTTGTATGCATTTTGATGGAGGGAAACTGGGTTGATTATTGACTGAAGAGCGCCAGCTAAACTGAGTTTTTATGGGTATAAACAAGGACATTATCGAACAAAAGGACCATTTGTGATGTTTCTGTGACCTTTTGGAGTGCCAACAGAAGAAGTTCATCAAAGGTAAGGCATTTGTTATATCACTATTTCTGACGTTCGTGGCGCACCTGCCGGGTTGAGATATGTTTTTCATGCTTTTGTGAAGCGGGGTGCTGTCCTCAGATAATCGCATGGTATGCTTTCGCCGTAAAGCTTCTTTGAAATCTGACAGCGGCTGGATTAACAAGAAGTTAAGCTTTATTTTGATGTATTACACTTGTGATTTTATGAAAGTTAAATATTTATAATTCTGTAGATTGAATTTCGCGCTCTGCAATTTCACCGGGTCTTATGGGCAGGTGGGATGCTACCGTCCCACCTGCCCATAAGAAGTTAAGATAATCCATCTGGCCGTGCGGCCTTGTGAATGTTGACCCGCTTAAAGTTCTCACACATCGGCTATGGAGAGCATGATCATGCAGTCGTCTGCAACAGCTTGTTCTCTTACGCATGGTTCAGTTTTTCTTGCCTCGAAGCGAGCATGCTAGGCTTGTGTCACTGGGCAGCTCTCGGTTGGGTTTCCTTTTGTCATCTGTCAAAGTTTGCAAGCCCTACCACATCTGATTAGCATCAGAGCCAGTGTAGTTCGATTCAATCCTAGTCCTGTATTGACACTTTGCCTGTTTGATGGTTCATCGGAGGGCATAGAGGAATTTCTTATAAGCGACCGGATTAGTTTCCTACTCCTTGGAAGCGGCAGCTCTAGACTTTAGCTCAATGTGGATGTTGCATGTAATCCTTGACTTCTGGTTGGTATATATACAGTTGAAGCGTTACTAGGATTAAATGTCAGTAATTGTGAAAAACTGTTTAAATGTATTTGGCTAAGTGGTCTGTAAACTTACGACTTCAACTGTAGACAGCTACGAAAAATATTGTTTTAAACACTAATGGTAAATAGTGTGGTCTACATCTTATCATGAGATACTCTACCTCCGGCGAGGACCTCGGGACGTCCTTAGTTTTCTTGCACCAGCCGTTGTTTACAAATTTACAGGAATTAATATAATAGGAAGCTGTCCCTATTCTATGCTGCCGAAAAAGCCTAAAACCCGCCTGCTGTATGTTATTCATGTTGTCATTCAGCCACAACTCGGTGAAACATGAAATATTACATTTGTTAATTTCCCGTTTGGTAGGATATATGTGCTCGTAGTTTGTCTATTTTAATATCAATTGATTGTACGTTGGCTAATAGGACCAATGGTAAAGGGAGATTACCCTCTCGGAGACAGAGCTTTAGAAGGCTCTGTCTTTTCCTCCTGCGAAAGACAGGGACGGACGGGGGCCTTGTCGGATGTCCGCTCTTTTCGTTCATAGGACACGTGGCAGAAACATTATGAACAAAATAAGTTACAAATACCGCGAACAAAAACATACAGAATAGCACAATTGGTTACGGGATTGTAAAACAGCCATTACTCTTCAATGATGAAAAATTTAGTTATTTTAACCGATGAATAAAAGAGAGTCACTTCAACCTATGATAAATATTGTTACTGTAACTGATGATAAAAATTGTTACTGTAAATGATGATAAATATAGTTACTGTAACTGATGATAAATATAGTTACTGTAACTGATGATAAATATAGTTACTGTAACTGATGATAAATATAGTTACTGTAACTGATGATAAATGTAGTTACTGTAACTGATTATAAATATAGTTACTGAAACTGACGATAAATATAGTTACTGAAACTGATGATTAACAGAGTTATTTAGGTGATGACAAAATCGAGATTCTTTAACTGATGATAAATATAGTTACTGTAACTGACGATAAATATAGTTACTGTAACTGATGGGGCGGGGGAGGCATTGGGGTGAGCAGTGTGGGTTGCAACGTGGGTTGAGGAAAGTGTGGGGTTGGCAGTGGGGGTAAGGAGGGGTGGGGTTGGCAGTGGGGGTAAGGAGAGGTGGGGGAGGCAGTGGGGGTAAGGAGGGGTGGGGGAGGCAGTGGGGGTAAGGAGGGGTGGGGGAGGCAGTGGGGGTAAGGAGGGGTGGGGTTGGCAGAGGGGGGGGGGGAGTGGTTAAGCCATTTAACAATAACTTCAACCTGAACTAGACACCCAGTGGAAGTTTTCCACTACGAGAACAAGTAACAAGTCCTTCTCCTCTGTGGCGTGACATACCAACCTTTAGGCCTCTGCTTTTTGTAGCGTTGCTGTAGCGTAATGGTGGTTTATGGTCAGCTCAACGTGGCCACTTCAGATCACAGGCGCATCCAAATATTTCAAACGGAGGTAATTGGCCATCGCAGGTTCAACTTCACACTTGGGTTGTCTGTCCAGGTTGCTTTTCCCATTCGTTACAATGCCCACATGTTTTTGTAGGCCGGCTCCAATCCACTTAGCAAGTAGGCAGGCACGGCGGGAATCCCAGGTATGTGTCTTTTGTGGAGTGGTGTAGGCCGGCTGACGCCAACCTGAGGACACACAAGTACAGATTGGGTTTCAGATGTGTCCTAGTGTGTATTTGGGGTGCAAAACCTGGACAGGATTATGCGGATTGGGTTTCAGATGTGTCCTAGCTTGTATTTGGGGTGTAAAACCTGGACAGGATTCTACGGATTGGGTTTCAGATGTGTCCTAGCATGTATTTGGGGTGTAAAACCTGGACAGGATTCTACGGATTGGGTTTCAGATGTGTTCTAGCTTGTATTTGGGGTGTAAAACCAGGACAGGACTTAACGGATTGGGTTTCAGATGTGTCCTAGCTTGTATTTGGGGTGTAAAACCAGGACAGAACTTTACGGATTGGGTTTCAGATGTGTCCTAGCTTGTATTTGGGGTGTAAAACCAGGACAGGAGTCTACGGATTGGGTTTCAGATGTATCCTAGCATTATTTGGGGTGTGAAACCAGGACAGGATTTAACGGATTGGGTTTCAGATGTGTCCTAGCATGTATTTGGGGTGTAAAACCAGGACAGAACTAAACGGATTGGGTTTCAGATGTGTCCTAGCTTGTATTTGGGGTGTAAAACCAGGACAGGACTTAGCGAATTGGGTTTCAGACGTGTCCAAGCATGTATTTGGGGTGTAAAACCAGGACAGGAGTCTACGGATTGGGTTTCAGATGTGTCCTAGCATTATTTTGGGTGTAAAACCAGGACAGGATTGAACGGATTGGGTTTCAGATGTAGCGTAATGCCTACAGACAGAAACTAAAACAAGAGGCTCCCACGCTGAGGTCTGTCCAACGCTGGTCCGACCAAGCTGACTCCACACTCCAAGACTGCTTCCATCACGTGGACTGGGAGATGTTTCGTATTGCGTCAGATAACAACATTGACGAATACGCTGATTCGGTGTGCGAGTTCATTAGAACGTGCGTTGAAGATGTCGTTCCCATAGCAACGATTAAAACATTCCCTAACCAGAAACCGTGGATTGATGGCAGCATTCGTGTGAAACTGAAAGCGCGAACCACTGCTTTTAATCAGGGCAAGGTGTCTGGTAACATGACCGAATACAAACAGTGCAGCTATTCCCTCCGCAAGGCTATCAAACAAGCTAAGCGCCAGTACAGAGACAAAGTAGAATCTCAATTCAACGGCTCAGACACAAGAGGCATGTGGCAGGGTCTACAGTCAATCACGGACTACAGGAAGAAACCCAGCCCAGTCACGGACCAGGATGTCTTGCTCCCAGGCAGACTAAATAACTTTTTTGCCCGCTTTGAGGACAATACAGTGCCACTGACACGGCCTGCAACGAAAACATGCGGTCTCTCCTTCACTGCAGCCGAGGTGAGTAAGACATTTAAACGTGTTAACCCTCGCAAGGCTGCAGGCCCAGATGGCATCCCCAGCCGCGCCCTCAGAGCATGCGCAGACCAGCTGGCCGGTGTGTTTACGGACATATTCAATCAATCCCTATACCAGTCTGCTGTTCCCACATGCTTCAAGAGGGCCACCATTGTTCCTGTTCCCAAGAAAGCTAAGGTAACTGAGCTAAATGACTACCGCCCCGTAGCACTCACATCCGTCATCATGAAGTGCTTTGAGAGACTAGTCAAGGACCATATCACCTCCACCCTACCTGACACCCTAGACCCACTCCAATTTGCTTACCGCCCAAATAGGTCCACAGACGATGCAATCTCAACCACACTGCACACTGCCCTAACCCATCTGGACAAGAGGAATACCTATGTGAGAATGCTGTTCATCGACTACAGCTCGGCATTCAACACCATAGTACCCTCCAAGCTCGTCATCAAGCTCGAGACCCTGGGTCTCGACCCCGCCCTGTGCAACTGGGTACTGGACTTCCTGACGGGCCGCCCCCAGGTGGTGAGGGTAGGCAACAACATCTCCTCCCCGCTGATCCTCAACACTGGGGCCCCACAAGGTTGCGTTCTGAGCCCTCTCCTGTACTCCCTGTTCACCCACGACTGCGTGGCCACGCACGCCTCCAACTCAATCATCAAGTTTGCGGACGACACAACAGTGGTAGGCTTGATTACCAACAACGATGAGACGGCCTACAGGGAGGAGGTGAGGGCCCTCGGAGTGTGGTGTCAGGAAAACAACCTCACACTCAACGTCAACAAAACTAAGGAGATGATTGTGGACTTCAGGAAACAGCAGAGGGAACACCCCCCTATCCACATCGATGGAACAGTAGTGGAGAGGGTAGCAAGTTTTAAGTTCCTCGGCATACACATCACAGACAAACTGAATTGGTCCACTCACACAGACAGCATCGTGAAGAAGGCGCAGCAGCGCCTCTTCAACCTCAGGAGGCTGAAGAAATTCGGCTTGTCACCAAAAGCACTCACAAACTTCTACAGATGCACAATCGAGAGCATCCTGGCGGGCTGTATCACCGCCTGGTATGGCAACTGCACCGCCCTCAACCGTAAGGCTCTCCAGAGGGTAGTGAGGTCTGCACAACGCATCACCGGGGGCAAACTACCTGCCCTCCAGGACACCTACACCACCCGATGTCACAGGAAGGCCATAAAGATCATCAAGGACATCAACCACCCGAGCCACTGCCTGTTCACCCCGCTATCATCCAGAAGGCGAGGTCAGTACAGGTGCATCAAAGCTGGGACCGAGAGACTGAAAAACAGCTTCTATCTCAAGGCCATCAGACTGTTAAACAGCCACCACTAACACTGAGTGGCTGCTGCCAACACACTGACACTGACTCAACTCCAGCCACTTTAATAATGGGAATTGATGGGAAATGATGTAAATATATCACTAGCCACTTTAAACAATGCTACCTTATATAAATGTTACTTACCCTACATTATTCATCTCATACGCATACGTATATACTGTACTCTATATCATCGACGGTATCCTTATGTAATACATGTATCACTAGCCACTTTATACTATACTATGCCACTTTGTTTACATACTCATCTCATTTGTACATACTGTACCCGATACCATCTACTGTATCTTGCCTATGCTGCTCTGTACCATCACTCATTCATATATCCTTATGTACATATTCTTTATCCCCTTACACTGTGTACAAGACAGTAGTTTTGGAATTGTTAGTTAGATTACTTGTTATTACTGCATTGTCGGAACTAGAAGCACAAGCATTTCGCTACACTCGCATTAACATCTGCTAACCATGTGTATGTGACAAATAAAATTTGATTTGATTTGATTTGATTTGATGTGTCCTAGCATGTATTTGGGGTGTAAAACCAGGACAGGACTTAACGGATTGGGTTTCAGATGTTTCCTAGCTTGTATTTGGGGTGTAAAACCAGGAAAGGACTGAAAGGATTGGGTTTCTTATGTTTCCTAGCATGTATTTGGGGTGTAAAACCAGGACAGGATTGAACGGATTGGATTTCAGATGTGTCCTAGCTTGTATTTGGGGTGTAAAACCAGGAAAGGACTGAAGGATTGGGTTTCAGATGTGTCCTAGCATGTGTTTGGGGTGTAAAACCAGGACAGGATTCTACGGATTGGGTTTCAGATGTGTCCTAGCATTATTTGGGGTGTAAAACCTGGACAGGATTCTACGGATTGGGTTTCAGACGTGTCCTAGCATGTGTTTGGGGTGTAAAACCAGGACAGAATTAAACGGATTGGGTTTCAGATGTGTCCTAGCATGTATTTGGGGTGTAAAACCAGGACAGGACCCTACGGATTGGGTTTCAGACTTGTCCTAGCATGTATTTGGGGTGTAAAACCAGGACAGGACTTAGCGGATTGGGTTTCATCAGACTCATTACATAACATTCCACCAACCTAGCTTTAAAAAGAACTGGAGTGATACGAAGTATACAATGAAAAAAAGATATCAGGTCGGACCTGAAACTGAACAAGGGTATCATGAATATTATTCTAACATAGATTAACCATGCTGATGGCTCTATATACTATAGGTATTCCACAGGTTGTATGTCAAATATTCATAGTCATATTTTCATGTCAAACTAGTCACTTATTTTGGATTAAAATACATTGAGACAGGACATATTAATTATTTGTTTATTTGATTTAAATGAATCCCATTGTTGTAGTCAGATGACAGAAGGATAATATGTACAATATAACATAAAGAGGCTGGTATTTGAAAACAGTTCTTGCTACAGTATGTGACTGTATCAGATGCTTTCAGTCTATTATTGAAGGGAGGGAGAGACTGAATGGTTCTGTTTTCATATGTCAGATTCCCCCCTCTGCAATTACCCCTGATGAATGGTACCTCTGACACACACACACACACACACACGCACACACACACACACACACACACACACACACACACACACACACACACACACACAATTACCCCTGGTGAATGGTACCTCTGACACACACACACCAACACACACACACACAATTACCCTGCTGAATAGTGCCAGTGCTAGATAATTGTTTTGTCTCTCTGGTAATTTAGTTCATTCTATGAAATATGCCAATTAGACATTTTAATTACAGTTTTCAGTGTGTCTGTATTTCTCTGTCCCTGAAAAAAAGAATACTGCTATGTCTGCGTGTGTGTGTGTGTGTGTGCGTGTGCGTGTGCGCGTGTGTGTGTGTGTGTGTGCGTGTGCGTGTGTGTGTGTGTGTGTGTGTTATTAGCTGAGAGGAAGCTAGGGAACACTTTAATATCCCAACATGCTAATTTAAATTCACCGCCATCGCTATCTAGTTTATAATTAATCAAAATCGTTATATTTTTACCTGAAATGCACAAGGTCCTCTACTCTGACAATTATTCCACAGATTAAAGGGTAAAAGTTGCTCCTTTATATGGAGGATGGCCACCAACTTTAAGGTGCTTTACCACCACCAACTGGACTGGAGTGTGGACCTCAGTTCATCTTTCAATCACCCACGTGGGAATATGCTCCTAAAAACCAGTGAGGAGATGGGAGAGGCGGGACTTACAGTGGGTCAAGCATCACAAATAGTACCAAGTTATATTTTAGCGCCTGGCTTTACCCCCAGCCTAACATTTCCCCAGCCTAACATTTCCACAGCCTAACATTTCCCCAGCCTAACATTTCCACCAGCCTTATATTTCCCCAGCCTAACATTTTACACCAGCCTAACATTTCCCCCAGCCTAACATTTTCCCAGCCTAACATTTCCCGCAGCCTAACATTTCCCCCACTAACATTTCCCCAGCCTAACATTTCCCCAGCCTAACATTTCCCCCAGCCTAACATTTCCTCAGCCTAACATTTCCCCAGCCTAACATTTTCCCCACTAACATTTCCCCCACTAACATTTCCGCCAGCCTAACATTTCCCCAGCCTAACATTTCCCCAGCCTAACAATTCCCAACAGCCTAACATTTCCCCCACTAACATTTCCCCAGCCTAACATTTCCCCCAGCCTAACATTTACCCCAGCCTAACATTCCCCCAGCCTAACATTTCCCCGGCCTAACATTTCCCCAGCCTAACATTTCCCCAGCCTAACATTTCCCCAGCCTAATATTTCCCCAGCCTAACATTTCGCCCATTAACATTTCCCCAGCCTAACATTTCCCCCAGCCTAATATTTCCCCCAGCCTAACATTCCCCCAGCCTAACATTTCCCCAGCCTAACATTTCCCCCAGCCTAATATTTCCCCCAGCCTAACATTTCCCCAGCCTAACATTTCCCCAGCCTAACATTTCCCCCAGCCTAACATTTCCCCAGCCTAACATTTCCCCCACTAACATTCCCCCAGCCTAACATTTTCCCCACTAACATTTCCCCAGCCTAACATTTCCCACACTAACATTTCCCCCACTAACATTCCCCCAGCCTAACATTTCCCCCACTAACATTTCCCCCACTAACATTTCCCCCAGCCTAACATTTCCCCCAGCCTAACATTTCCCCAGCCTATTCACCCTGATTCAGTCACATTGAAACATCCAACGGTGGATGTCTTCCTGCAGTTCAACACTTCACATGTTAGTTTCCCAAAGAGCATGAAGAAAGTTGTGTTTGTCCTGGAGGCTAGCTACTATTTGATTTAATTTGAAAATAAGGTACTCCATTTCAATCTCTTTCCACATGTCTCTGTGTCTCTCTGTATGTGTGTCTCTCTCTGTGTGTGTCTCTCCCTCTCCCTCTCCCTCTTCCCCTCTCTCCCCCTCTCTCTCCCTCTCCCTCTTCCCCTCTCTCTCTCCCCCTCTCCCCCTCTCTCCCCTCTCTCTCTCTCCCTCTCCCCCTCTCTCTCCCCCTCTCTCTCTCCCCCTCTCTCTCTCCCCTCTCTCTCTCCCCCCCCCCCTCTCTCTCTCTCTCTCTCCCCCCCTTACCGTTCAAAAGTTTGGGCTCACTTAGGATTTGTAGCTGGAAACTAAATATTTTTTTAATGAAATATCTACATAGGCATAGCAGAGGCTCATTATCAGCAAACCATCACTCTTGTGTTCCAAGTTTAGAATTTTAAAAGGCTAGTAAGTTGTAGAACATAAGGAATAACCATTATATGGAAAGGGTCCTAGATCAGCAACTCTTTATCTGAGAATGAATACAGGCTTAGGATCCTGGGAGGTAGTTGGGTAATGGGGTAGTTGGTAGTTGGGTAATGGCGTAGTTGGGTAGTTGGGTAATGGGGTAGTTGGGTAATGGCGCAGTTGGGTAATGGCATAGTTGGTAGTTGGGTAATGGCGTAGTTGGGTAGTTGGGTATGGGGTAGTTGGTAGTTGGGTAATGTGGAAGTTGGTAGTTGGGTAATGTGGAAGTTGGTAGTTGGGTAATGGGGTAGTTGGTAGTTGGGTAATGGCGTAGTTGGTAGTTGGGTAATGGGGTAGTTGGGTAATGGGGTAGTTGGGTAGTTGGGTAATGGCGTAGTTGGGTTGGGGGGTATTTGGGTAGTTGGGTAGTTGGGTAATGGGGTAGTTGTTAGTTGGGTAATGGGGTAGTGGGGTGGTTTTGTAGTGGGGTAGTGGGGTTGTTGGGTAGTGGGGTATTTGGGTAGTTGGGTAGTGGGGTAGTAGGGTAGTTGGTAGTTGGGTAGTTGGGTTGGGTGGTTGGGTAGTGGGGTAGTTGGGTTGGAGAGTATTTGGGTAGTTGGGTAGTGGGGTAGTGGGGTAGTGGGGTGTTTTTGTAGTGGGGTAGTGGTGTAGTGGGGTAGTGGGGTATTTGGGTAGTGGTGTAGTTGGATAGTGGGGTCGTGGGGTAGTTGAGTAGTTGGGAGGTGGGGTAGTGGGGTAATTGGGTCGTGGTGAAGTTGGGTAGTTGGGTAGTTGAGTAGTGGGCAGTGGGGTCGTGGGTTAGTTGGGTAGTTGATAGTTGGGTCGTGGGGTAGTGGGGTAGTGGGGTATTTGGGTAGTTGGGTAGTTGGGTAGTTGGGTAGTGAGTAGTTGGGTCGTGGGTAGTTGGGTCGTGGTGAAGTTGGGTAGTTGGGTAGTTGAGTAGTGGGTAGTGTGGTCGTGGGGTAGTTGGGTAGTTGGGCAGTGGATAGTTGGGTCGTGGGGTAGTTGGGTAGTTGGGTCGTGGGGTATTTGGGTAGTTGGGTAGTGGATAGTTGGGTGGTTTGGTAGTTGGGTCGTGGGGTAGTGGTGTGTCAGCCTCAGAGGCTGGGTGTGTTATTGTCAGTGATGCATTAGAGGAAGCTCTGGATTAGCACCAGTGTAAACACAGGGGTGATTTCTGGAGCGAGGTGGTAGTTTAGGATAAATGTTATCCTAACGTTGAACCTTTCAGAGAGAAAACTTGATGATTAGATCTCTTGGTTTTTCAGGGAGATCGTCGCTATCCATTAAGTACTGTCCATTTGTCTCTTTAGTTATTATCAAACAACGTCATGTGTTATACAGAATAAACACGGCTAAAATCAGACCTTTTTGTTTCAGCAAGTGATGAGTTATCTAACAAATGTCGTTTATCATGTCAATGGCTTTTAGGGATTGAGGGTTTGCCGGGGCAGAATGTGAAAATATACAGTATTTTTCATTGAAGAGATGAGAAGCACTTGTGATTTGCGATCAAACAACTGCTAAAACATCTCGTCTCTCTTATTTTAACACATTTGGCAGCTGAAGTGCAATTTTTTTGTCATTAATTTGAAAACCAAAAGCACTGTCCTCCTTAGAGTTATACACAACTACAGGACTAACACAATCACAAAATCCTCTAGAAACAAACCTCTCTTGACTGTAAATCAGAAACCACTCAATACTATTTTAGGTCTAAACTGATCATAGACCCATCCAAACTGATCCAAACGGATCCAAACTGATATAAACTGATCCAAACTGATCATATTTCTATCCAAACTGATCCAAACTGATCATATTTCTATCCAAACTGATCCAAACTGATCATATATCTATCCAAACTGATCCAAACTGATCCAAACTGATATAAATGGATCCGAACTGATCCAAACTGATATAAACGGATCCAAACTGATCCAAACGGATCCAAACTGATCCAAACTGATCCAAACTGATCATATATCTATCCAAACTGATCCAAACTGATCCAAACTGATCATATATCTATCCAAACTGATCCAAACTGATCCAAACTGATCATATATCTATCCAAACTGATCCAAACTGATCATATATCTATCCAAACTGATCCAAACTGATCATATATCTATCCAAACTGATCCAAACTGATCATATATCTATCCAAACTGATCCAAACTGATCCAAACTGATCATATATCTATCCAAACTGATCCAAACTGATCATATATCTATCCAAACTGATCCAAACTGATCATATATCTATCCAAACTGATCCAAACTGATCATATATCTATCCAAACTGATCCAAACTGATCATATATCTTTCCAAACTGATCCAAACTGATCATATATCTATCCAAACTGATCCAAACTGATCATATATCTATCCAAACTGATCCAAACTGATCCAAACTGATCATATATCTATCCAAACTGATCCAAACTGATCATATATCTATCCAAACTGATCCAAACTGATCCAAACTGATCATATATCTATCCAAACTGATCCAAACTGATCATATATCTATCCAAACTGATCCAAACTGATCCAAACTGATCATATATCTATCCAAACTGATCCAAACTGATCATATATCTATCCAAACTGATCCAAACTGATCATATATCTATCCAAACTGATCCAAACTGATCCAAACTGATCATATATCTATCCAAACTGATCCAAACTGATCATATATCTATCCAAACTGATCCAAACTGATCCAAACTGATCATATATCTATCCAAACTGATCCAAACGGATCATATATCTATCCAAACTGATCCAAACTGATCATATATCTATCCAAACTGATCCAAACTGATCCAAACTGATCATATATCTATCCAAACTGATCCAAACTGATCCAAACTGATCATATATCTATCCAAACTGATCCAAACTGATCATATATCTATCCAAACTGATCCAAACTGATCCAAACTGATCATATATCTATCCAAACTGATCCAAACTGATCCAAACTGATCATATATCTATCCAAACTGATCCAAACTGATCCAAACTGATCATATATCTATCCAAACTGATCCAAACTGATCATATATCTATCCAAACTGATCCAAACTGATCATATATATATCCAAACTGATCATATATCTATCCAAACTGATCCAAACTGATCATATATCTATCCAAACTGATCCAAACTGATCCAAACTGATCATATATCTATCCAAACTGATCCAAACTGATCCAAACTGATCATATATCTATCCAAACTGATCCAAACTGATCCAAACTTATCATATATCTATCCAAACTGATCCAAACTGATCCAAACTGATCATATATCTATCCAAACTGATCCAAACTGATCATATATCTATCCAAACTGATCATATATCTATCCAAACTGATCCAAACTGATCCAAACTGATCATATATCTATCCAAACTGATCATATATCTATCCAAACTGATCCAAACTGATCCAAACTGATCATATATCTATCCAAACTGATCCAAACTGATCCAAACTGATCATATATCTATCCAAACTGATCCAAACGGAGCGACATCCAGAAATGCCCTGGACATTTCTTCCACGGCCTTGTAATATTCCATCTACATTTACTGAATGCTTATTATTACAGGGAAGTCCCACGGAGACCGGAGTCTCTTTTCGCAAAGGAGCCCTGCTTCACAAAACAATACAAAAGAACACAATAAGGAATTAGTGACACAAGTAATTACAACCATAGGTCGGGAGAAGAAACGAAAACACTCAAATATTAAAACGCTTCACATTAGAGACATGGCAGTAATACATTAATAACTGTCTGCTTTTAGGGTAATTCCTGTCCTCTGTGGTTTGGGGAAGGCTAATGAATCACCCACACCATCATTATGTTTGTCTTTTAGCTGCTAAGCCCCTCGGCAGGCTCCCAGTCCCAGTGTGTTCTACCCCCAAGGGATTGTCTTCCTATCTCAACACATGTTCTGGTCACGCACATTAGCATGTACAAGTCGCCTTGGGGGTGTTACCAAAGTCACATGTAGAGGATCTGCCCCACTGTGGTACATTGATATGCCTTAGGGCCACGTTTTAATCTGGCCTATGGGCTAGATTCAATCCGTAGCGCTGTAGTTCCGGCATTGCAGCACAATTTAAATATAAAGGCCCTTTCCGATTGAGCCTGCAGAATGCAGCGGTTTTCCCGTGAATGCAGTCTTCGCGAACGCGGAAACATTGGCCTGTAAAAGCCTTTATACTCCTGCCTGTATTCGGGTTGAAAAATGGCAGCTCAGGCTCTGATCTTCACAGCCCTGTATGGGTTGTGACTGACAGCTCTGTATGGGTTCTGACTGACAGCTCTGTATGGGTTCTGACTGACAGCTCTGTATGGGTTCTAACTGACTGCCCTGTATGGGTTCTGACTGACAGCTCTGTATGGGTTCTAACTGACAGCTCTGTATGGGTTCTAACTGACAGCTCTGTATGGGATCTGACTGACAGCTCTGTATGGGTTCTGACAGACAGCTCTGTATGGGTTCTAACTGACAGCTCTGTATGGGTTCTAACTGACAGCTCTGTATGGGTTCTGACAGACAGCTCTGTATGGGTTCTAACTGACAGCTCTGTATGGGTTCTGACAGACAGCTCTGTATGGGTTCTAACTGACAGCTCTGTATGGGTTCTGACTGACAGCTGTTCTGAACTCGAGCACCGCGGGTGACAAGAATTCGACCCCCCCTATCCCTTCTGCTAATTGGGAAACTTTTGCACATTTTTTTGGTTGTCTGAGTGAGGGAAATGCTGTAAATGGAGAGGATTCGAACTATGAACTATGAGCTATAAACTATGAACTATGAACTATACAAACCATGAACTATACAAACTATGAACTATGAACTATAAACTATGAACTATGAACTATGAACTATACAAACTATGAACTATGAACTATACAAACTATGAACTATGAACTATAAACTATAAACTATAAACTATAAACTATGAACTATGAACTATAAACTATGAACTATACAAACTATGAACTATGAACTATGAACTATAAAAACTATGAACTATGAACTATACAAACTATGAACTATACAATCTATGAACTATGAACTATGAACTATGATCTATACAAACTATGAACTATACAATCTATGAACTATGAACTATGAACAATGAACTATACAAACTATGAACTATACAAACTATGAACTATACAATCTATGAACTATGTTTGTCTATTGTGAAGAAAGTGTCCCGCGGCACACGCACCTGGGTGCAACAGGTCAGCACCTCAGGAGAAAATGTCAGTTGGCTTTTCATAGCCGATCATTGGGAGTATCTCTACCGCCCCTGCTATCTCTAGAGAGTTGAAAACAGCAGGTCTGGGACAGGTAGCACGTCCGGTGAACAGGTCATGGTTCCATAGACGCAGGCAGAACAGTTGAAAGTGGAGCAGCAGCACGGCCAGGTGGACTGGGGACAGCAAGGAGTCATCATGTCAGGTAGTCCTGAGGCATGGTCCTGGGGCTCAGGTCCTCCGAGAGAGAGAAAGAAAGAGAGAAAGAGAGAATTAGAGAGAGCAAATTTAAATTCACACAGGACACCGGATAAGACAGGAGAAGTACTCCAGATATAACAAACTGACCCTAGCCTCCCGACACATAAACTACTGCAGCATAAATACTGGAGGCTGAGACAGGAGGGGTCAGGAGATACTGTGGCCCCATCCGATGATACCCCAACCCACTTTTCCAAAGCACAGCCCCCACACCACTAGAGGGACATCTTCAACCACCAACTTACCATCCCGAGACAAGGCTGAGTACAGCCCACAAAGATCTCCGCCACGGCACAACCCAAGGGGGGGCGCCAACCCAGACAGGAAGATCACTTCAGTGATTCAACCCACTCAAGTGACGCACCCCTCCTAGGGACGGCATGAAAGAGCACCAGTAAGCCAGTGACTAAGCCCCTGTAATAGGGTTAGATGCAGAGAATCCCAGTGGAAAGAGGGGAACCGGCCAGGCAGAGACAGCAAGGGCGGTTAGTTGCTCCAGAGCCTTTCCGTTCACCTTCACACTCCTGGGCCAGACTACACTCAATCATATGACCCACTGAAGAGATGAGTCTTCAGTAAAGACTTAAAGGTTGAGACCGAGTTTGCGTCTCTCACATGGGTAGGCAAACCATTCCATAAAAATGGAGCTCTATAGGAGAAAGCCCTGCCTCCAGCTGTTTGTTTAGAAATTCTAGGGACAGTAAGGAGGCCTACATCTTGTGACCGTGGCGTACGTGTAGGTATGTACGGCAGGACCAAATCAGAGAGATAGGTAGGAGCAAGCCCATGTAATGCTTTGTAGGTTAGCAGTAAAACCTTGAAATCAGCCCTTGCTTTGACAGGAAGCCAGTGTAGGGAGGCTAGCACTGGAGTAATATGATAACTTTTTTGGGTTCTAGTCAGGATTCTAGCAGCCGTATTTAGCACTAACTGAAGTTTATTCAGTGCTTTATCCGGGTAGCCGGAAAGTAGAGCATTGCAGTAGTCGTCAAAAGAGAGATTAGGGTCCAGAGTAACGCCGAATCATGCCCACCCTACCCAGATGGCAATTTATAATATAACTTTTGGGGGATTGCGTAAACAACAACAGTCACTGTGTGATGGCGGAAATATATGTTGTGCTCTAGTTCCTGAAAGGAATTGCTGCACACTTTGCAGAGGTGTGTGGCCACTTGGAGACACCAGTTAGTCCTCTCACTCACCAGTTAGTCCTCTCACTCACCAGTTGGTCCTCTCACTCACCAGTTAGTCCTCTCACTCACCAGTTAGTCCTCTCACTCACCAGTTAGTCCTCTCACTCACCAGTTAGTCCTCTCACTCACCAGTTAGTCCTCTCACTCACCAGTTAGTCCTGTCACTCACCAGTTAGTCCTCTCACTCACCAGTTAGTCCTCTCACTCACCAGTTAGTCCTCTCACTCACCAGTTAGTCCTCTCACTCACCAGTTAGTCCTGTCACTCACCAGTTAGTCCTCTCACTCACCAGTTAGTCCTCTCACTCACCAGTTAGTCCTGTCACTCACCAGTTAGTCCTCTCACTCACCAGTTAGTCCTCTCACTCACCAGTTAGTCCTCTCACTCACCAGTTAGTCCTCTCACTCACCAGTTAGTCCTCTCACTCACCAGTTAGTCCTCTCACTCACCAGTTAGTCCTCTCACTCACCAGTTAGTCCTGTCACTCACCAGTTAGTCCTCTCACTCACCAGTTAGTCCTCTCACTCACCAGTTAGTCCTGTCACTCACCAGTTAGTCCTCTCACTCACCAGTTAGTCCTCTCACTCACCAGTTAGTCCTCTCACTCACCAGTTAGTCCTCTCACTCACCAGTTAGTCCTCTCACTCAAACCTCTGTAATGTTGTTGTCTTATGTTGCACCTATCCCACGTTCTCCAGGAATATTATGACCAGTAGCAGGGATGATCAGTAACAGGGATGATCAGTAGCAGGGATGATCAGTAGCAAGGATGATCAGTAGTAGGGATGATCAGTAGTGGGGATGATCAGTAGTAGGGATGATCAGTAGTGGGGATGATCAGTAGTAGGGATGATCAGTAGTGGACGGAAAACACTTTTTAAATTTTAAGAGAAGCTAATGAACAAAACTATCTGTGACAAATGAGTTGAGAAGATATCAACGGATTTCATGGCCTGGTATGGAGATGTTGTAGGGATGTCAGGAAAAGGTACAAAAGCGTTTTATGAAAATTGATTAATTTATTAGTTGGTGGCAGGAGGAAATCAAAGGGGTAAAATGGTAAGGGACCGTACATTTGCAATATGGACTTTCTCACTAACCATATGGCGAATGTCAAAATGTTCCCTTAAGGTAGGTAAAGGATAGGTATGTAAGGGCCTACAGAAAGTATTGAGCTATCCATAGGTTACAGGGTGAGATATCTATAGGTTACAGGGTGAGATATCTATATGTTACAGGGTGAAATATCTATATGTTACAGGGTGAGATATCTATAGATTACACGGTGAGATATCTATAGGTTACACGGTGAGATATCTATAGGTTACAGGGTGAGATATCTATAGGTTACACGGTGAGATATCTATAGGTTACAGGGTGAGATATCTATAGGTTACAGGGTGAGATATCTATAGGTTACAGGGTGAGATATCTATAGGTTACACGGTGAGATATCTATAGGTTACAAGGTGAGATATCTATAGGTTACAGGGTGAGATATCTATAGGTTACAGGGTGAGATATCTATAGGTTACAGGGTGAGATATCTATAGGTTACAGGGTGAGATATCTATATGTTACAGGGTGAAATATCTATATGTTACAGGGTGAGATATCTATAGGTTACAGGGTGAGATATCTATAGGTTACACGGTGAGATATCTATAGGTTACAGGGTGAGATATCTATAGGTTACAGGGTGAGATATCTATAGGTTACAGGGTGAGATGTCTATAGGTTACACGGTGAGATATCTATAGGTTACAGGGTGAGATATCTATAGGTTACAGGGTGAGATATCTATAGGTTACACGGTGAGATATCTATAGGTTACAGGGTGAGATATCTATAGGTTACAGGGTGAGATATCTATAGGTTACAGGGTGAGATGTCTATAGGTTACACGGTGAGATATCTATAGGTTACAGGGTGAGATATCTATAGGTTACAGGGTGAGATATCTATAGGTTACACGGTGAGATATCTATAGGTTACACGGTGAGATATCTATAGGTTACAGGGTGAGATATCTATAGGTTACAGGGTGAGATATCTATAGGTTACAGGGTGAGATATCTATAGGTTACACGGTGAGATATCTATAGGTTACAGGGTGAGATATCTATAGGTTACAGGGTGAGATATCTATAGGTTACAGGGTGAGATATCTATAGGTTACAGGGTGAGATATCTATAGGTTACAGGGTGAGATATCTATAGGTTACAGGGTGAGATATCTATAGGTTACAGGGTGAGATATCTATAGGTTACAGGGTGAGATATCTATAGGTTACAGGGTGAGATATCTATAGGTTACAGGGTGAGATATCTATAGGTTACAGGGTGAGATATCTATAGGTTACAGGGTGAGATATCTATAGGTTACATGGTGAGATATCTATAGGTTACAGGGTGAGATATCTATAGGTTACATGGTGAGATATCTATAGGTTACATGGTGAGATATCTATAGGTTACAGGGTGAGATATCTATAGGCTATATGTGAGATATCTATAGGTTACAGGGTGAGATATCTATAGGTTACAGGGTGAGATATCTATAGGTTACAGGGTGAGATATCTATAGGTTACAGGGTGAGATATCTATAGGTTACAGGGTGAGATATCTATAGGTTACATGGTGAGATATCTATAGGTTACAGGGTGAGATATCTATAGGTTACATGGTGAGATATCTATAGGTTACAGGGTGAGATATCTATAGGTTACAGGGTGAGATATCTATAGGTTACAGGATGAGTTATCTATAGGTTACAGGATGAGATATCTATAGGTTACAGGGTGAGATATCTATAGGTTACAGGGTGAGATATCTATAGGTTACATGGTGAGATATCTATAGGTTACATGGTGAGATATCTATAGGTTACAGGGTGAGATATCTATAGGTTACAGGATGAGATATCTATAGGTTACAGGGTGAGATATCTATAGGTTACAGGGTGAGATATCTATAGGTTACATGGTGAGATAGCTATAGGTTACACGGTGAGATATCTATAGGTTACATGGTGAGATATCTATAGGTTACAGGGTGAGATATCTATAGGTTACAGGGTGAGATATCTATAGGTTACATGGTGAGATATCTATAGGTTACATGGTGAGATATCTATAGGTTACAGGGTGAGATATCTATAGGTTACAGGGTGAGATATCTATAGGTTACATGTGAGATATCTTATAGGTTACATGTGAGATATCTATAGATTACATGGTGAGATATCTATAGGTTACAGGGTGAGATATCTATAGGTTACAGGATGAGATATCTATAGGTTACAGGGTGAGATATCTATAGGTTACAGGGTGAGATATCTATAGGTTACATGGTGAGATATCTATAGGTTACACGGTGAGATATCTATAGGTTACATGGTGAGATATCTATAGGTTACAGGGTGAGATATCTATAGGTTACAGGGTGAGATATCTATAGGTTACAGGGTGAGATATCTATAGGTTACATGGTGAGATATCTATAGGTTACATGGTGAGATATCTATAGGTTACAGGGTGAGATATCTATAGGTTACAGGGTGAGATATCTACAGGTTACACAGTGAGATGTCTGGAGGTGACATGGTGAGATGTCTTGATGGCCTCTCCAGTTGTTCAGTCTGCAGGGGCATACAGCAGGGTCCCTCCCTGCCCCACTTACCCACATTCAGAGAGGCACCTGAGAAGTTCTCTGCATCCACCCAATCCCCCGGGACTCCCCCTTCCCTTTCAGACCAAGGTGGAAGCAACTGTGGCTAATTGTTTTCGAAGTGTTTTAATGCCAGGAGGGATCAGTAGGGACCAAACCAGGACTTGTGCTATTGCAGGGTCAAAACAGGGACTGGTGTAAACAGAAGGCTGGAAGGTAAAGTGAAACAACACTAACGGTGTGGAACTATATTCTGACATCACTTCCTTCTTTGGCTCTGTTTTTAACACATTCCCATCACTGGTTTCTGGTTGTTTTACTGGCTTCCTGTTGAGGAAAAAGGTTGACAGACATCTAACAGCCTCTGTTCTTCCCCTTTTTTGTTGCTATTATTTGCAACCTTCAAAAGTCAACGTTTAAAGAAGAAGAAAAATGGTATACTTTATCGTTTGAAAATCGATTATGAAATTAAATTCCAGAGAGAAGACAGCTTAATTCTCTTCATCTTTCTATCATTGCTTTTTTAGAAAATGTGATGATTTTATCCACTGATGCCTTTTGTAACTTCCGCGACAGGTTCCCACCGATTTCCCAAATGTATTTGATTGGAATCAGACGGTTTAAACGCTCTGACACGACTAGAGATTGTAGACAAACTTTTTATAAATGAGGCCGCTGTTTGTCAGTCCGTCTTTAGTACATAAACCACTGAACCTATAACTAATGAAAAAGTAAAGTGAAGTGTACCCATCTTCAAGCTGTAATTTAAGGAGATTCTTGCACGTTATTGTCAATATATTTTACATTGAAATATTTTAATTTTGTTTCCACAAAACAGTCTCAATGAAAAGTATTGATCTTCCTCATTCTGAAATATTTTCCAAAATATTTAGATCATAAAACGTAATATATGAATTAATATATTGACATCTTGAGGTATATAGTTGGATTCTGTCAGCCTTCCTGTCCCTGAATATATTTAAGCGATACGGCCCGAGAAGGGGGCTGTTCTAATCCACAACGCAATCTGGGGTGCCTGGACACTTCGCCGTGGTATGTTGGCCGTATACCACTAACCCCCCGAAGTGCCTTATTGCTATTATAAACTGGTTCCCAGTGTAATTAGAGCAGTAAAAATAAATGTTTTGTGTACCCGTGATATTCGGTCTGATATACCATGGCTGTCAGCCAATCAGCATTCAGGCCTCGAACCACCCAGTTTATAATTTACAATACCCTATATGATGAATATATAGTGCTATGTAATTATTGTACTGATATATTGAGGTATAGAGTCAATTTGAACTCCAGCTGCCCAGCTGTCCCACAGTGACAGAAGTCAGTGTCAGATAGTGAGCGTCATGGTAGCCTCCTCCCTCCGTCAGACTGTCTGTGTTCTGTGGCTCCATATGGTCCACGAGCTAATCAGATCAGACAGACAGCAACAGGCCCAAGGCTTCCCTTTCTACTCCAGATGGAGTGGAGGAGAAGGGGGGATAGGCGGAGGGGAGGTGGAGAAGGAGGATGGCAGGAGGAGAGGTGGAGAAGGAGGATGGCAGGATGAGGGGGGAGAGATGGGGGAAGGGGGGTGGGGGGGTACTGAGGTGAGAGGAGGAGGAGTCAGAGGTTGGCGCCTAGTCACACCCCTTCATTAGCAGCTCCCTGCTGTTAGCCTCTGCCTCCCATTAGCCGCTGCCTCCCATTAGCCACTGCCTCCCATTAGCCACTTCCTCCCATTAGCCACTGCATCCCATTAGCCGCTCCCTCCCATTAGCAGCTCCCTCCTGTTAGCCACTGCCTCCCATTAGCCTCTGCCTCCCATTAGCCTCTGCCTCCCATTAGCCTCTGCCTCCCATTAGCCTCTACCTCCCATTAGCCGCTCCCTACCATTAGCCGCTCCCTCACATTAGCTGCTCCCTCCCATTAGCCGCTCCCTCCCATTAGCCGCTCCCTCCCATTAGCCGCTCCCTCCCATTAGCCATTCCCTCCCATTAGCCTATCCCTCCCATTAGCCGCTCCCTCCCATTAGCCGCTCCCTCCCATTAGCCGCTCTCTCCCATTAGCCGCTCCCTCCCATTAGCCGCTCCCTCCCATTAGCCTATCTCTCCCATTAGCCGCTCCCTCCCATTAGCCGCTCCCTCCCATTAGCCGCTGCCTCCCATTAGCCGCTGCCTCCCATTAGCCGCTCCCTCCCATTAGCCGCTGCCTCCCATTAGCCGCTCTCTCCCATTAGCCGCTCCCTCCCATTAGCCGCTCCCTCCCATTAGCCTATCCCTTCCATTAGCCGCTCCCTCCCATTAGCCGCTCCCTCCCATTAGCCGCTCCCTCCCATTAGCCTATCCCTCCCATTAGCCGCTCCCTCCCATTAGCCGCTCCCTCCCATTAGCCTATCCCTCACATTAGCCGCTCCCTCCCATTAGCCGCTGCCTCCCATTAGCCGCTATATCCGATTAGCCGCTCCCTGCCATTAGAAACTGCTCTCTTTCACCATCCACTGTACACAGAGCCAGACACACACACCCTGCCTATCCTCTCTGAACATGACTGCCAGGATGAGGAAGATTCCTATCATGCACTGCAATTATCCTGACAGCCCCAACACCGGTTTAAGGGACAGACATAGGTGGAATTTGGCCTTAAAAATAGAAGAGTCCAATATTGAAACAGGTAAATCAGAGCTCAACTGCATCATAAGAGAAAGTGCTGGAGTTCTGCAGGTTTCTTTATCGTTGCCAGTTTTCTAAAAGATAAAAGCAACCCACGTCTCACTTCCGCTGAAGGATATAAAGCCAGCAAGAGGGGGAAAACATCCATCTCCTCTAAGTACCTAGGATTTAGTTGCAGGTTATGCCCTGTATCTAATTAAACGCTGTAAAACAAAGCTCCAGGCTTGCATGAGAGACTACCGCTGTAGACCGCGGGGTATACGGGACAGACACACACACACAGCAGTCCTGGTTAGGCAGGAGGCAGGAGCATCCTATAACTTAGTGGCTCTGAGGTACTTAATATATAATGCAATATTCTGCGCTGTGCCATTTGTCATTTGAACCAGGACACAGGTTATGGCTCAGGGCAGTGCATCTGTCCATGCCGGGGATGAGGGGGGGGGGGGGGGGGGAGAGAGAGGAGGTGGGGGAGGAGAGGAGAGTGGAGGGGAGGGGAGGGGAGAAAAGGGGAGGAGAGGAGAGGAGATGAAAGGGGAGGGGAGGTGGGGGAGGAGAGGAGAGGAGAGGAGAGGAGAGGAGAGGAGAGGAGAGGAGAGTGGAGGGGAGGAGAGGAAAGGGGAGGGGGGAGGAGAGGAGAGCAGAGGAGAGGAAGGGGGAGGGGAAGAGGAGGGCTAAAAGCTCCCCCAGCTGAGCCTGACAAACCACTCAATGATCCTGGGGCACATCCACACAGTGCATGAAGACACACACTATCTCTCTATCTCCAGCTCTCCCTCTACATATCTCTACCACTCCCTCTCCTGTCTGGTGGTGTCTGTGTAGTCTACCATACCTCCCTCTTTAGTCCTACCTGATGCTCAAAGTCCTCCTCTTTAGTCCTACCTGATGCTCCAAGCCCTCCTCTTTAGTCTTACCTGATGCTCTAAGCCCTCCTCTTTAGTCTTACCTGATGCTCCAAGCCCTCCTCTTTAGTCTTACCTGATGCTCCAAGTCCTCCTCTTTAGTCTTACCTGATGCTCCAAACCCTCCTCTTTAGTCTTACCTGATGCTCCAAGCCCTCCTCTTTAGTCTTACCTGATGCTCCAAGCCCTCCTCTTTAGTCCTACCTGATGCTCCAAGCCCTCCTCTTTAGTCCTACCTGATGCTCCAAGTCCTCCTCTTTAGTCCTACCTAATGCTCCAAGTCCTCTTCTTTAGTCCTACCTGATGCTATAAGACTATATCTTTAGTCCTACCTGAAGATCCAAGCCCTCTTCTTCTCTTCTCTCTAGTCTAGGTAGCAGCCTCCTCTTCTCCCAGTGACAGCTAGGCCGGAGTAGGAAACTCCTTGTGGGTTGACTAAATAAAACATATTGATGTCCCACTGGGTGCAGCCTTGCTGTTTGGACGGATCCTCTACGGCATTTATCAATCAAGACCCTTGCTCAACGGGTGAGTGGATGGGAGGAGAGGAGGAGGGGTGGAGGGGAGGAGGGGAGGATGATGGGAGGAGGGGAGAAGGAGGGGAGGCGGACCCAATATCTAATTCTATCCCGGCGGCCTAACTGAGGGAGGGAGGGAGGGAGGGATGGGGGGGAGGGGGGAGGCTAAGTCATGAAAAGACCTGCTATTCAATTTGCGCTTGTAAGCATAAGCACTGCCCTCTCCCCCTCTCCCCCTCCCTCCTTGCATCCTTCCCTCCCCTGCAATTTATATGCACGCATCACAAATGAATACGAGTGGTGAGAGAAAGAGAGAGAGAGAGGAGAGAGAGGAGAGAGAGGAGAGAGCGAGAGAGAGAGAGAGAGAGGAGAGAGAGGAGAGAGCGAGAGAGAGAGAGAGAGGAGAGAGCGAGAGAGAGAGAGAGAGAGGAGAGAGAGGAGAGAGCGAGAGAGGAGAGAGAGAGAGGAGAGAGCGAGAGAGAGAGAGAGAGAGAGAGAGAGAGAGAGAGAGAGAGAGAGAGAGAGAGGGAGAGAGAGAGAAGAGAGAGGAGAGAGAGGAGAGAGAGGAGAGAGCGAGAGAGAGGAGAGAGAGGAGAGAGCGAGAGAGAGAGAGAGAGAGAGAGAGAGAGAGACAGAGAGAGGAGAGAGAGGAGAGAGAGAGAGAGGAGAGAGAGAGAGAGAGAGAGAGATCGTCATGCGGCCTTCAAATGGCTGACATAAGTTACAAGCAGAATGTTAATTATCCAGGCGGAGTAGGATGATTATTCAGAAGGGCCTCTCTCTGTCAGGGGAGCTTGTCGCTATTGTATTCTCTATTCACCAGGCATCTGTAGTGACCCTCGGGGAGGGAGGGGGTACCCCAGAACCAGGTGGACACATAGGGGGCCGACTCTCGAGAGGCTGGGCAATAAAGCACTCCTCATGGAGTGTCTAACGCGAGCTAGAGACTACCCTCATTGATTTAATATCTTATGATAAGGTTAGGAGATATTCTTTCTGGCGCGGTGTGTACGTTAATGTATACGCAAATCATATCTGTAACGGTGGATTTTATTAAATAAGAAACAGGAAGAAGTATGTTGTATGCATCTAAAACCTTGCGATTTTCTGTTCGAACATATTTCGGATTCTTTAGTTTAATTCTGTCTTTAATAATGTAGCAACGTCAGATATGATAGAAATACTGGAGCAACAACAGGGGAGTCTGGTCTGGTGTCTGTTGTAGAAACCACAGGGGAGTCTGGTCTGGTGTCTGTTGTAGAAACGACAGGGGAGTCTGGTCTGGTGTCTGTTGTAGAAACGACAGGGGAGTCTGGTCTGGTGTCTGTTGTAGAAACGACAGGGGAGTCTGGTCTGGTGTCTGTTGTTGAAACGACATGGGAGTCTGGTCTGGTGTCTGTTGTAGAAACGATAGGGGAGTCTGGTCTGGTGTCTGTTGTAGAAACGACAGGGGAGTCTGGTCTGGTGTCTGTTGTAGAAACGACAGGGGAGTCTGGTCTGGTGTCTGTTGTAGAAACGACAGGGGAGTCTGGTCTGGTGTCTGTTGTTGAAACGACATGGGAGTCTGGTCTGGTGTCTGTTGTAGAAACGACATGGGAGTCTGGTCTGGTGTGTCTGTTGTAGAAACGACAGGGGAGTCTGGTCTGGTGTGTCTGTTGTAGAAACGACAGGGGAGTCTGGTCTGGTGTCTGTTGTAGAAACGACAGGGGAGTCTGGTCTGGTGTCTGTTGTTGAAACGACATGGGAGTCTGGTCTGGTGTCTGTTGTAGAAACGACATGGGAGTCTGGTCTGGTGTGTCTGTTGTAGAAACGACAGGGGAGTCTGGTCTGGTGTGTCTGTTGTAGAAACGACAGGGGAGTCTGGTCTGGTGTGTCTGTTGTAGAAACGACAGGGGAGTCTGGTCTGGCATGCCTGTTGCCTGAAACATGGGTGGAGGAGCCTGCTGGCGTGCCTGTTGCCTGAAACATGGATGGCGGAGCCTGCTGGCATGCCTGCTGCCTGAAACATGGATGGCGGAGCCTGCTGGCATGCCTGCTGCCTGAAACATGGATGGCGGATGCCATTTTGTGCCTCTCTAACTCCAGTGATTGACAGAAGTTTGACGGTGAAATGGAATTAGGTGTCCCACCAGCCTGGAACACAAAGCAAGCTGAGGGACTATCAGTAGAGCACTTAGAAGAACTGAAGACCTCCCGTTGTCCAGATCTGACAATACCACAGTACATCTGTGTCAGGACGACTAACGTTCAGCAACAGGACCATCGCTCATCCCACAACCCGTGTGTGTCACAGTAGAAATGATTTATTGGTTCATAGAAGAAGATGTTGTTTTTTTCATGTCAAATACTGGTCTGTAGTGTTCCCAATGGTCTGTAGTGTTCCCACTGGTCTGTAGTGTTCCCACTGGTCTGTAGTGTTCCCACTGGTCTGTAGTGTTCCCACTGGTCTGTAGTGTTCCCACTCTGTCTGTAGTGTTCCCACTGGTCTGTAGTGTTCCCACTGGTCTGTAGTGTTCCCACTCTGTCTGTAGTGTTCCCACTAGTCTGTAGTGTTCCCACTCTGTCTGTAGTGTTCCCACTGGTCTGTAGTGTTCCCACTGGTCTGTAGTGTTCCCACTGGTCTGTAGTATTCCCACTGGTCTGTAGTGTTCCCAGTCAGTCTGTAGTGTTCCCACTGGTCTGTAGTGTTCCCACTGGTCTGTAGTGTTCCCACTGGTCTGTAGTGTTCCGACTCAGTCTGTGGTGTTCCCACTGGTCTGTAGTGTTCCCACTGGTCTGTAGTGTTCCAACTGGTCTGTAGTGTTCCCACTGGTCTGTAGTGTTCCCACTGGTATGTAGTGTTCCCACTGGTCTGTAGTGTTCCCACTCAGTCTGTAGTGTTCCCACTCAGTCTGTAGTGTTCCCACTCAGTCTGTAGTGTTCCCACTGGTCTGTAGTGTTCCCACTGGTCTGTAGTGTTCCCACTGGTCTGTAGTTTTCCCACTCAGTCTGTAGTGTTCCCACTCAGTCTTTTAGTGTTCCCACTCAGTCTGTAGTGTCCCCACTCAGTCTGTAGTGTTCCCACTGGTCTGTAGTGTACCCACTGGTCTGTAGTGTTCCCACTCAGTCTGCAGTGTTCCCACTGGTCTGTAGTGTTCCCACTGGTCTGTAGTGTTCCCACTGGTCTGTAGTGTTCCCAGTCAGTCTGTAGTGTCCCCACTTGTCTGTAGTGTTCCCACTGGTCTGTAGTGTTCCCACTCAGTCTGTAGTTTCCCCACTCAGTCTGTATTGTTCCCAGTCAGTCTGTAGTGTCTCCACACAGTCTGTAGTGTTCCCACTCAGTCTGTAGTATTCCCACTCAGTCTGTAGTGTCCCCACTCAGTCTGTAGTGTTCCCACTGGTCTGTAGTGTTCCCACTCAGTCTGTAGTGTCTCCACTGGTCTGTTGTGTTCCCACTGGTCTGTAGTGTTCCCACTCTGTCTGTAGTGTTCCCACTGGTCTGTAGTGTTCCCACTGGTCTGTAGTGTTCCCACTGGTCTGTAGTGTTCCCACTGGTCTGTAGTGTCCCCACTCAGTCTGTAGTGTCCCCACTCAGTCTGTAGTGTTCCCACTAGTCTGTAGTGTTCCCACTGGTCTGTATTGTTCCCACTGGTCTGTAGTGTTCCCACTGGTCTGTAGTGTTCCCACTGTTCTGTAGTGTCCCCACTGGTCTGTAGTGTTCCCACTAGTCTGTAGTGTTCCCACTGGTCTGTAGTGTCCCCACTTGTCTGTAGTGTTCCCACTCTGTCTGTAGTGTTCCCACTGGTCTGTAGTGTTCCCACTGGTCTGTAGTGTTCCCGCTGGTCTGTAGTGTTCCCACTGGTCTGTAGTGTCCCCACTGGTCTGTAGTGTTCCCACTGGTCTGTAGTGTCCCCACTTGTCTGTAGTGTTCCCACTGGTCTGTAGTGTTCCCACTCAGTCTGTAGTGTTCCCACTGGTCTGTAGTGTCCCCACTCAGTCTGAAGTGTTCCCAGTCAGTCTGTAGTGTTCCCACTAGTCTGTAGTGTTCCCACTGGTCTGTAGTGCTCCCACTGGTCCGTAGTGTTCCCACTAGTCTGTAGTGTTCCCACTCAGTCTGTAGTGTTCCCACTGGTCTGTAGTGTCCCCACTCAGTCTGTAGTGTTCCCACTCAGTCTGTAGTGTTCCCACTAGTCTGTAGTGTTCCCACTGGTCTGTAGTGTTCCCAGTCAGTCTGTAGTGTTCCCACTGGTCTGTAGTGTTCCAACTCAGTCTGTGGTGTTCACACTGGTCTGTAGTGTCCCCACTGGTCTGTAGTGTTCCCACTGGTCTGTAGTGTCCCCACTCAGTCTGTAGTATTCCCACTCAGTCTGTAGTGTCCCCAGTCAGTCTGTAGTGTTCCCACTGGTCTGTATTGTTCCCAGTCAGTCTGTAGTGTTCCCACTGGTCTGTAGTGTTCCCACTGGTCTGTAGTGTTCCCAGTCAGTCTGTAGTGTCCCCACTTGTCTGTAGTGTTCCCACTGGTCTGTAGTGTTCCCACTCAGTCTGTAGTTTCCCCACTCAGTCTGTATTGTTCCCAGTCAGACTGTAGTGTCTCCACTCAGTCTGTAGTGTTCCCATTCAGTCTGTAGTATTCCCACTCAGTCTGTAGTGTCCCCACTCAGTCTGTAGTGTTCCCACTGGTCTGTAGTGTTCCCACTCAGTCTGTAGTGTCTCCACTGGTCTGTTGTGTTCCCACTGGTCTGTAGTGTTCCCACTCTGTCTGTAGTGTTCCCACTGGTCTGTAGTGTTCCCACTGGTCTGTAGTGTTCCCACTGGTCTGTAGTGTTCCCACTGGTCTGTAGTGTCCCCACTCAGTCTGTAGTGTCCCCACTCAGTCTGTAGTGTTCCCACTAGTCTGTAGTGTTCCCACTGGTCTGTAGTGTTCCCACTGGTCTGTAGTGTTCCCACTGGTCTGTAGTGTTCCCACTAGTCTGTAGTGTTCCCACTGGTCTGTAGTGTCCCCGCTTGTCTGTAGTGTTCCCACTCTGTCTGTAGTGTTCCCACTGGTCTGTAGTGTTCCCACTGGTCTGTAGTGTTCCCGCTGGTCTGTAGTGTTCCCACTGGTCTGTAGTGTCCCCACTGGTCTGTAGTGTTCCCACTGGTCTGTAGTGTTCCCACTGGTCTGTAGTGTTCCCACTGGTCTGTAGTGTTCCCACTCAGTCTGTAGTGTTCCCACTGGTCTGTAGTGTCCCCACTCAGTCTGAAGTGTTCCCAGTCAGTCTGTAGTGTTCCCACTAGTCTGTAGTGTTCCCACTGGTCTGTAGTGCTCCCACTGGTCCGTAGTGTTCCCACTAGTCTGTAGTGTTCCCACTCAGTCTGTAGTGTTCCCACTGGTCTGTAGTGTCCCCACTCAGTCTGTAGTGTTCCCACTCAGTCTGTAGTGTTCCCACTAGTCTGTAGTGTTCCCACTGGTCTGTAGTGTTCCCAGTCAGTCTGTAGTGTTCCCACTGGTCTGTAGTGTTCCAACTCAGTCTGTGGTGTTCACAGTGGTCTGTAGTGTCCCCACTGGTCTGTAGTGTTCCCACTGGTCTGTAGTGTCCCCACTCAGTCTGTAGTATTCCCACTCAGTCTGTAGTGTCCCCAGTCAGTCTGTAGTGTTCCCACTGGTCTGTAGTGTTCCCACTGGTCTGTAGTGTTCCCACTGGTCTGTAGTGTTCCCACTGGTCTGTAGTGTTCCCACTCTGTCTGTAGTGTTCCCACTGGTCTGTAGTGTTCCCACTGGTCTGTAGTGTTCCCACTCTGTCTGTAGTGTTCCCACTAGTCTGTAGTGTTCCCACTCTGTCTGTAGTGTTCCCACTGGTCTGTAGTGTTCCCACTGGTCTGTGGTGTTCCCACTGGTCTGTAGTATTCCCACTGGTCTGTAGTGTTCCCAGTCAGTCTGTAGTGTTCCCACTGGTCTGTAGTGTCTCCACTGGTCTGTTGTGTTCCCACTGGTCTGTAGTGTTCCCACTCTGTCTGTAGTGTTCCCACTGGTCTGTAGTGTTCCCACTGGTCTGTAGTGTTCCCACTGGTCTGTAGTGTTCCCACTGGTCTGTAGTGTTCCCACTGGTCTGTAGTGTCCCCACTCAGTCTGTAGTGTCCCCACTCAGTCTGTAGTGTTCCCACTAGTCTGTAGTGTTCCCACTGGTCTGTAGTGCTCCCACTGGTCCGTAGTGTTCCCACTAGTCTGTAGTGTTCCCACTCAGTCTGTAGTGTTCCCACTGGTCTGTAGTGTCCCCACTCAGTCTGTAGTGTTCCCACTCAGTCTGTAGTGTTCCCACTAGTCTGTAGTGTTCCCACTGGTCTGTAGTGTTCCCAGTCAGTCTGTAGTGTTCCCACTGGTCTGTAGTGTTCCAACTCAGTATGTGGTGTTCACAGTGGTCTGTAGTGTCCCCACTGGTCTGTAGTGTTCCCACTGGTCTGTAGTGTCCCCACTCAGTCTGTAGTATTCCCACTCAGTCTGTAGTGTCCCCAGTCAGTCTGTAGTGTTCCCACTGGTCTGTAGTGTTCCCACTGGTCTGTAGTGTTCCCACTGGTCTGTAGTGTTCCCACTGGTCTGTAGTGTTCCCACTCTGTCTGTAGTGTTCCCACTGGTCTGTAGTGTTCCCACTGGTCTGTAGTGTTCCCACTCTGTCTGTAGTGTTCCCACTAGTCTGTAGTTTTCCCACTCTGTCTGTAGTGTTCCCACTGGTCTGTAGTGTTCCCACTGGTCTGTAGTGTTCCCACTGGTCTGTAGTATTCCCACTGGTCTGTAGTGTTCCCAGTCAGTCTGTAGTGTTCCCACTGGTCTGTAGTGTCTCCACTGGTCTGTTGTGTTCCCACTGGTCTGTAGTGTTCCCACTCTGTCTGTAGTGTTCCCACTGGTCTGTAGTGTTCCCACTGGTCTGTAGTGTTCCCACTGGTCTGTAGTGTTCCCACTGGTCTGTAGTGTTCCCACTGGTCTGTAGTGTCCCCACTCAGTCTGTAGTGTCCCCACTCAGTCTGTAGTGTTCCCACTAGTCTGTAGTGTTCCCACTGGTCTGTAGTGTTCCCACTGGTCTGTAGTGTTCCCACTGTTCTGTAGTGTTCCCACTGGTCTGTAGTGTTCCCACTAGTCTGTAGTGTTCCCACTGGTCTGTAGTGTCCCCACTTGTCTGTAGTGTTCCCACTCTGTCTGTAGTGTTCCCACTGGTCTGTAGTGTTCCCACTGGTCTGTAGTGTTCCCGCTGGTCTGTAGTGTTCCCACTGGTCTGTAGTGTCCCCACTGGTCTGTAGTGTTCCCACTGGTCTGTAGTGTTCCCACTGGTCTGTAGTGTTCCCACTGGTCTGTAGTGTTCCCACTCAGTCTGTAGTGTTCCCACTGGTCTGTAGTGTCCCCACTCAGTCTGAAGTGTTCCCAGTCAGTCTGTAGTGTTCCCACTAGTCTGTAGTGTTCCCACTGGTCTGTAGTGCTCCCACTGGTCCGTAGTGTTCCCACTAGTCTGTAGTGTTCCCACTCAGTCTGTAGTGTTCCCACTGGTCTGTAGTGTCCCCACTCAGTCTGTAGTGTTCCCACTCAGTCTGTAGTGTTCCCAGTCAGTCTGTAGTGTTCCCACTGGTCTGTAGTGTTCCAACTCAGTCTGTGGTGTTCACACTGGTCTGTAGTGTCCCCACTGGTCTGTAGTGTTCCCACTGGTCTGTAGTGTCCCCACTCAGTCTGTAGTATTCCCACTCAGTCTGTAGTGTCCCCAGTCAGTCTGTAGTGTTCCCACTGGTCTGTAGTGTTCCCACTGGTCTGTAGTGTTCCCACTGGTCTGTAGTGTTCCCACTGGTCTGTAGTGTTCCCACTCTGTCTGTAGTGTTCCCACTGGTCTGTAGTGTTCCCACTGGTCTGTAGTGTTCCCACTCTGTCTGTAGTGTTCCCACTAGTCTGTAGTGTTCCCACTCTGTCTGTAGTGTTCCCACTGGTCTGTAGTGTTCCCACTGGTCTGTAGTGTTCCCACTGGTCTGTAGTATTCCCACTGGTCTGTAGTGTTCCCAGTCAGTCTGTAGTGTTACCACTGGTCTGTAGTGTTCCCACTGGTCTGTAGTGTCCCCACTGGTCTGTAGTGTTCCCAGTCAGTCTGTAGTGTTCCCACTGGTCTGTAGTTTTCCCACTCAGTCTGTAGTGTCCCCACTGGTCTGTAGTGTTCCCACTGGTCTGTAGTGTTCCCACTCAGTCTGTAGTGTTCCCACTGGTCTGTAGTGTCCCCACTCAGTCTTTAGTGTTCCCACTGGTCTGTAGTGTTCCCACTGGTCTGCAGTGTTCCCACTAGTCTGTAGTGTTCCCACTGGTCTGTAGTGTCCCCACTCAGTCTGTAGTGTTAACACTGGTCTGTAGTGTTCCCACTGGTCTGTAGTGTTCCCACTAGTCTGTAGTGTTTCCACTGGTCAGTAGTGTCCCCACTCAGTCTGTAGTGTTCCCACTGGTCTGTAGTGTCCCCACTGGGTCTGTAGTTTCCCCACTCAGACTGTATTGTTCCTACTAGTCTGTAGTGTTCCCACTGGTCTGTAGTGTTCCCACTGGTCTGTAGTGTTCCCACTCAGTCTGTAGTGTCCCCACAGGGTCTGTAGTGTTCCCACTAGTCTGTAGTGTTCCCACTGGTCTGTAGTGTTCCCACTAGTCTGTAGTGTTCCCACTCTGTCTGTAGTGTTCCCACCGGTCCTTAGTGTTCCCACTAGTCTGTAGTGTTCCCACTGGTCCGTAGTGTTCCCACTGGTCTGTAGTGTTCCCACTGGTCTGTAGTGTCCCCACTGGTCTGTAGTGTTCCCACTCAGTCTGTAGTGTTCCCACTGGTCTGTAGTGTTCCCACTGGTCTGTAGTGTTCCCACTGGTCTGTAGTGTCCCCACTGGTCTGTAGTGTCCCCACTGGTCTGTAGTGTCCCCACTGGTCTTTAGTGTCCCCACTGGGTCTGTAGTGTCCCTACTGGTCTGTAGTGTCCCCACTGGTCTGTAGTGTCCCTACTGGTCTGTAGTGTCCCTACTGGTCTGTAGTGTTCCCACTGGTCTGTAGTGTCCCTACTGGTCTGTAGTGTCCCCACTGGTCTGTAGTGTCCCCACTGGTCTGTAGTGTTCCCACTGGTCTGTAGTGTCCCTACTGGTCTGTAGTGTCCCTACTTGTCTGTAGTGTCCCCACTGGTCTGTAGTCTCCCCACTTGTCTGTAGTGTTCCCACTGGTCTGTTGTGTCCCTACTGGTCTGTAGTGTCCCCTCTGGGTATTCCATTCTCTGAGTAAATAAATGATGCCGACAGCAAGTGCTGAACAAAGTTGAAGAAGAGGAAGAGGCAGAGGCAGAGGCAGAGGCAGAGGCAGAGCTGAAGCAGAGGCAGAGGCAGAGCATAAGCAGAGGCAGAGCAGAAGCAGAGGCAGAGCAGAGGCAGAGGCAGAGGCTTACCGATCATTAAATATTCTTAGAACCTTGTGCCATAGAGAGTCATCAGGACGGTACATATTTCAGAACTGGCTTCTCTGCCTCTGCCTCTGCCTCTGCCTCTGCCTCTGCCTCTGCCTCTGCCTCTGCCTCTGCTCTGACTCTGCCTCTGCCTCTGCTCTGCCTCTGCCTCTGCCTCTGCCTCTGCTCTGCCTCTGCCTCTGCCTCTGCCTCTGCTCTGACTCTGCCTCTGACTCTGACTCTGCCTCTGCCTCTGCCTCTGCTCTGACTCTGCCTCTGCTCTGACTCTGCCTCTGCCTCTGCTCTGCCTCTGCCTCTGCCTCTGCCTCTGCCTCTGCTCTACCTCTGCCTCTACCTCTGCCTCTGCCTCTGCCTCTGCCTCTGCCTCTACCTCTGCCTCTGCCTCTGCCTCTGCCTCTGCCTCTGCTCTGCCTCTGCCTCTGCCTCTGCTCTGACAATTTATCCGGAGGCTGCATTCATTGTAGCTGGGGATTTTAACAAGGCTAATCTGAAAACAAGACTCCCCAAATTTTATCAGCATATCGATTGCGCAACCAGGGGAGGAAAGACCTTGGACCATTGTTACTCTAACTTCCGCGACGCATATAAGGCCCTGCCCCGCCCCCCTTTCGGAAAAGCTGACCACGACTCCATTTTGTTGATCCCTGCCTACAGACAGAAACTAAAACAAGAGGCTCCCACGCTGAGGTCTGTCCAACGCTGGTCCGACCAAGCTGACTCCACACTCCAAGACTGCTTCCATCACGTGGACTGGGAGATGTTTCGTATTGCGTCAGATAACAACATTGACGAATACGCTGATTCGGTGTGCGAGTTCATTAGAACGTGCGTTGAAGATGTCGTTCCCATAGCAACGATTAAAACATTCCCTAACCAGAAACCGTGGATTGATGGCAGCATTCGTGTGAAACTGAAAGCGCGAACCACTGCTTTTAATCAGGGCAAGGTGTCTGGTAACATGACCGAATACAAACAGTGCAGCTATTCCCTCCGCAAGGCTATCAAACAAGCTAAGCGCCAGTACAGAGACAAAGTAGAATCTCAATTCAACGGCTCAGACACAAGAGGCATGTGGCAGGGTCTACAGTCAATCACGGACTACAGGAAGAAACCCAGCCCAGTCACGGACCAGGATGTCTTGCTCCCAGGCAGACTAAATAACTTTTTTGCCCGCTTTGAGGACAATACAGTGCCACTGACACGGCCTGCAACGAAAACATGCGGTCTCTCCTTCACTGCAGCCGAGGTGAGTAAGACATTTAAACGTGTTAACCCTCGCAAGGCTGCAGGCCCAGATGGCATCCCCAGCCGCGCCCTCAGAGCATGCGCAGACCAGCTGGCCGGTGTGTTTACGGACATATTCAATCAATCCCTATACCAGTCTGCTGTTCCCACATGCTTCAAGAGGGCCACCATTGTTCCTGTTCCCAAGAAAGCTAAGGTAACTGAGCTAAATGACTACCGCCCCGTAGCACTCACATCCGTCATCATGAAGTGCTTTGAGAGACTAGTCAAGGACCATATCACCTCCACCCTACCTGACACCCTAGACCCACTCCAATTTGCTTACCGCCCAAATAGGTCCACAGACGATGCAATCTCAACCACACTGCACACTGCCCTAACCCATCTGGACAAGAGGAATACCTATGTGAGAATGCTGTTCATCGACTACAGCTCGGCATTCAACACCATAGTACCCTCCAAGCTCGTCATCAAGCTCGAGACCCTGGGTCTCGACCCCGCCCTGTGCAACTGGGTACTGGACTTCCTGACGGGCCGCCCCCAGGTGGTGAGGGTAGGCAACAACATCTCCTCCCCGCTGATCCTCAACACTGGGGCCCCACAAGGTTGCGTTCTGAGCCCTCTCCTGTACTCCCTGTTCACCCACGACTGCGTGGCCACGCACGCCTCCAACTCAATCATCAAGTTTGCGGACGACACAACAGTGGTAGGCTTGATTACCAACAACGATGAGACGGCCTACAGGGAGGAGGTGAGGGCCCTCGGAGTGTGGTGTCAGGAAAACAACCTCACACTCAACGTCAACAAAACTAAGGAGATGATTGTGGACTTCAGGAAACAGCAGAGGGAACACCCCCCTATCCACATCGATGGAACAGTAGTGGAGAGGGTAGCAAGTTTTAAGTTCCTCGGCATACACATCACAGACAAACTGAATTGGTCCACTCACACAGACAGCATCGTGAAGAAGGCGCAGCAGCGCCTCTTCAACCTCAGGAGGCTGAAGAAATTCGGCTTGTCACCAAAAGCACTCACAAACTTCTACAGATGCACAATCGAGAGCATCCTGGCGGGCTGTATCACCGCCTGGTATGGCAACTGCACCGCCCTCAACCGTAAGGCTCTCCAGAGGGTAGTGAGGTCTGCACAACGCATCACCGGGGGCAAACTACCTGCCCTCCAGGACACCTACACCACCCGATGTCACAGGAAGGCCATAAAGATCATCAAGGACATCAACCACCCGAGCCACTGCCTGTTCACCCCGCTATCATCCAGAAGGCGAGGTCAGTACAGGTGCATCAAAGCTGGGACCGAGAGACTGAAAAACAGCTTCTATCTCAAGGCCATCAGACTGTTAAACAGCCACCACTAACACTGAGTGGCTGCTGCCAACACACTGACACTGACTCAACTCCAGCCACTTTAATAATGGGAATTGATGGGAAATGATGTAAATATATCACTAGCCACTTTAAACAATGCTACCTTATATAAATGTTACTTACCCTACATTATTCATCTCATACGCATACGTATATACTGTACTCTATATCATC
>NC_092152.1:3111708-3119208 GCF_045791955.1 Oncorhynchus clarkii lewisi | reverse complement strand
CTTTCTTTCTCTCTCTCTCTCTCTCTCTCTCTCTCTCTCTCTCTCTCTCTCTCTCTCTCTCTCTGGAGGACCTGAACCCTAGGACCATGCCTCAGGACTACCTGGCATGATGACTCCTTGCTGTCCCCAGTTCACCTGGCCGTGCTGCTGCTCCAGTTTCAACTGTTCTGCCTGCGGCTATGGAACCCTGACCTGTTCACCGGACGTGCTACCTGTCCCAGGTCTGCTGTTTTCAACTCTCTAGAGACAGCAGGAGTGGTAGAGATACGCTCAATGATCGGCTATGAAAAGCCAACTGACATTTTCTCCTGAGGTGATGACCTGTTGCACCCTCGACAACTACTGTGACAATTATTATTTGACCGTGCTGGTCATTTATGAACACCAGGCACAGCCAGAAGAGGACTGGCCACCCCTCATAGCCTGGTTCCTTTCTAGGGAGTTTTTCCTAGCCACCGTGCTTCTACACCTGCTGTTTGGGGTTTTAGGCTGGGTTTCTGTACAGCACTTTGAGATATCAGCTGATGTAAGAAGGGCTATATAAATACATTTGATTTGATTTGATCAAGAAAAGCCCTGTCAGTTGATTATTGCCACCCTTTTCCAACACAGGGCACAATAGAAATAAGCCTATAACAGGATCAGCTTGATATCCCATTTTAAATAAAGGACAAACTGTGGCTGCCTTCCAAGCAATGGGAACCTCCTCAGAAAGGAGAGACAGGTTTTAAAGGTCGGAGATAGGCGATGATAGGGGCAGAAGAAGAAGAAGAAGTTTAAGGAGAAGAAGTTTAAGGAGCTCCTTTAGCACCTTGGACTCAGTTATCGCCTACAGGGAGAAACTTTGTAGCAGGGCAGGGGAAAAAGAGGGAGGAGCATCAGGGATAGTCACATTAGAAGGGGTGGGAGATGAGGAGATGTTGGACGGGCAAGGAGCCATGGCTGAGTCAAATAGGAATCCTGACTTAATGAAGTGGTGATTAAAGAGCTCAGGCATGTGCTTCTTGTCAATAACAACCACATCATCAACATTAATGTACATGGGCAGCTGTGACGAGGAGGGTTTATTCTCCAGGTCTTTAAATGTTTTCCAGAACTTCTTTGGGTTGGACCCACAGAGAGACAACTGCTCCTTAATTAAAGTAGCTAACTTTGGCCTTCCGGATAGCCTGAGTGCACTTATTTCTCATTTGCCTGAACGAGAGCCAGTCATTCTGAGAATGCGTGTGCCGAGCCTGTCGCCAAATGCAATTCTTGAGGTGGAGTAACTCTGCCAGATCACTGTCGAACCAGGGGCTGAACCTGTTTTTAAGTCTCATTTTCTTTATGGGGGCGTGTTTGTTAACAATACCACTGAAGATATCAAAAAAGAAGGTCCAAGAGTCTTCGACAGCTGATTATATACCATTTTACAGAGGCCAGGTCATGGAGGAAGGCATTCAAGTTTTTTAGCAAGCATCTATGACTAATCAGGACAGATCCTTTCACTGAGCAGCCATTTTTTATTTATTTATATTTTATTTCACCGTTATTTAACCAGGTAGGCTAGTTGAGAACACCTTTATTTAACCAGGTAGGCTAGTTGAGAACACCTTTATTTAACCAGGTAGGCCAGTTGAGAACACCTTTATTTAACCAGGTAGGCCAGTTGAGAACACCTTTATTTAACCAGGTAGGCTAGTTGAGAACAGGTTCTCATTTACAACTGCGACCTGGCCAAGATAAAGCATAGCAGTTCGACACATACAACAACACAAAGTTACACATGGAATAAACAAGCATACAGTCAATAATACAGTAGAAAAAGTCTATATACAGTATGTGGAAATGAGGTAAGATAAGGGAGGTAAGGCAATAAATAGTAAGTCATTACAATACAGCAATTAAACACTGTAGTGATAGATGTGCAGAAGATGAGTGTACAAGTAGAGATACTGGGGTACAAAGGAGCAAGATAAATAAATAAATAAATACAGTTTGGGGGATGAGGTAGGTAGTTGGATGGGCTGTTTAAATATTGGCTATGTACAGGTGCAGTGATCTGTGAGCTGCTCTGACAGTTGGTGCTTAAAGCTAGTGAGGGAGATATAAGTCTCCAGCTTCAGAGATTTTTACAGTTCGTTCCAGTCATAGGCAGCAGAGAACTAGAAAGAAAGGCGAACAAAGGAAGAATTGGCTTTGGGGACGACAAGTGAAATGAGATATACCTGCTGGAGCAAGTGCTACGGGTGGGTGTTGCTATGGTGACCAGTGAGCTAGGATAAGGCGGAGCTTTACCTAGCAGAGACTTGTAGATGACCTGGAGCCAGTGGGTTTGACGACGAGTATGAAGCGAGGGCCAGCCAACGAGAGCATACAGGTCGCAGTAGTGGGTATTATATGTGGCTTTGATGACAAAACAGATGGCACTGTGATAGACTGCATCCAATTTTTTGAGTAGAGTGTTGGAGGCTATTTTGTAAATGACATCGCCAAAGTCGAGGATCGGTAGGATAGTCAGCATGAGTGAAGGAGGCTTTGTTGCGAAATAGGAAGCTGATTCTAGATTTAACTTTGGATTGGATGCTTAATGTGAGTCTGGAAGGAGAGATAACAGTCTAACCAGACACCTAGGTATTTGTAGTTAAATTATAAGTCAGAAGCGTACAGAGTAGTGATGCTGGACGGGCGGGCAGGTGCAGGCAGTAATCGGTTGAAGAGCATGCATTTAGTTTTACTTGCATTTAAGAGCAGTTGGAGGCCACGGAAGGAGAGTTGTATGTCATTGAAGCTCATCTGGAGGTTAGTTAACACAGTGTCCAAATAAGGGCCAGATGTATACAGAATGGTGTTGCCTGCGTAGAAGTGGATCAGAGAATCACCAGCAGCAAGAGCGACATCATTGATGTATACAGAGAAGAGAGTCAGCCCGAGAATTGAACCTTGTGGCACCCCCATAAAGACTAGCACCCCCATAGAGACATTGCGAACACAGGCTGTAAAACAGTGATCACTAAAGTCATTACAGAAAACACCAGACTGATACCTATCAGGATTATTTGTGAGGATAACATCAAGGATGTTTGGAGTCGTACCTTGTGGGATTGGTAATAATCTGGGAAAGATTTGGAGAGTCCCATTGCTTTAGGACTTGGTCAGGTGGTTTAAGCATGTCCCAGTTTAGGTCACCTAGCAGGAGAAACTCAGATTTAGTGTAGGGGGGCAGGAGAGACCTTAGGGTACAGGCCTACACCCATCAACAGTCAACAAAAGCTATTTGAAAGTGTAATACTTAAAACCAACCAATCAAATTGTTTGGGGACACACTTGGTGGAGACAACGGAGCACTGAAGGTGATCCTTGGTAAAGATTGCCACTCCCCCACCTTTGGAAGGTCTGTCTTGAAAAAAAGGTTAACACCAGAAAGGTTAACATCAGTAAGGGTTAAGGTTAGGGTTAGGATTAATGTTGGGGTTAGGTTTAAAATCAGATTTTAAGAAGATAAATTGTAAAACTAGGCAAGGCTTCTAACTTTGCAACTTGGCCAGATAGTGAGGACAGGGAGGACCAGTACAACGATAGACATAGCAGAGGATCAAGCCGCTGTGCATTATCTTGTCGTTCTGTCACAGGTCTGTCACTACATTATCACAGTCCATAAATGGTTCTTCTTCACAACTGCATGAAATGCTAGAATTTAAATCATAATCGTTGAATTCCTCAGTACATTGAAGGTAGTTTAGGGATGAACTATGATTATCCGTTGTGATGACTAAACGTGGTTTCTTCTTCTAAAAGGTGGAAGACTTAAACTTAAACTTAATCTTAAACTTAAACTTAATCTTAAACTTAAACTTAATCTTAAACGTAAACTTAATCTTAAACTTAAACTTAATCTTAAACTTAAACTTAATCTTAAACTTAAACTTAATCTTAAACTTAAACTTAATCTTAAACTTAAACTTGAACACAACATTAGCTCCCTCAAGCATGTGATGTAACCTACCTCTACCCAGGCTTCTTTTGATTCTAATGGAGTTCACTTAACTTTTTGTTCTTATTCACAAATTATATTTTATTGCTCCAGATACTCAACTAGTCTATAGAAGGCCAGATGTATTGCTTCATTAATTAGGACAACAGTTTTCAGCTGTGCTAACATAGTTACAAAAGTTTGTTTTACCCCCCCCTCAATTTCATGGTATCCAATTGGTAGTTACAGTCTTGTCTTATCGCAGCAACTCCCGTATGGACTCGGGAGAGGCTAAGGTCGAAAGCCGTGTGTCCTCCAAAACATGACCCAACCAAGCCGCACTGCTTCTTAACACAATGGCCATCCAACCCGGAAGCCAGCCGCACCAATGTGTCAGAGGAAACACCGTCAGCGTGCCCGGCGCCCGGCCCGCCACCGGAGTCACTAGCACACGATGAGACATGGATATCCCTGCCGGCCAAACCCTCCCTAACCCGGACGATGCTAGGCCAATTGTGCGTCGCCCCATGGACCTCCCGGTCACGGCCAGCTGCGACAGAGCCTGGGCTCAAACCCAGAGTCTCTGGTGGCACAGCTAACACTGCGATGCCGTGCCTTAGACCACTGCACCACCAAGGAGGCCGCAAAAGGGTTTTCTAATGATCAATTAGCCTTTTAAAATGATAAACTTGGATTAGCTAGCACAACGTGCCATTGGAACACAGGAGTGATGGTTGCTGATAATGGGCCTCTGTACGCCTATGTTGATACTCCATAAAAAATCAGCCGTTTCCAGCTACAATAGTCATTCACAACATTAACAATGTCTCTACACTGTAGTTCTGATGAATTTGATGTTATTTTAATGGACAAAAAAACTGATTTTCTTTCAAAAACAAGGACATTTCTAAGTGACACCAAACTTTTGAATGATATTGTATGTATGAAAACCATTATCAAAACAGATTTTTCATTCACATTTACCACAAAAACCAAGATATGAATACTGTCGTGTGCATGTTTTGTTAAACATCTGCATAATTAAACAATTTGGGATTGACAGACTTCTTAACACCCTTGATGAACGTAACAGGAAACCTGTTCAATCACCATGCCCTGCAGATTCATTCTGTCTATGGATACGGAGAACATCAACATCAACACGACAGGGGATAAACCCATTGGATTGGGAATCTGATGGGAGTTTCCCTCATGTTTAGATTTGTTTATTCTGCTTGCCACTAAAATTTTAAAGGGTTCTTTGAAGAATTATAGGTGTTTCCCCGCAGTTACAATATGAAGAACCCCTATAGGATACTCCAGGAATTCTATTTTAGACTGTAGGCTATGTGGAATCTGCTCATGTCATTATACCACATCTGATAGAATAGAACAGAATAGAACACATAACACAGACTAGAACACAGAATAGAACACATAACACAGAATAGAACACAGAATAGAACACATAACACAGAATAGAATAAATAACACATAATAGAACAAATAAAGAAAAGATAACACAGAATAGAACACATAACACATAATAGAACACAGAATAGAACACATAACACAGAATAGAATAAATAACACATAATAACACAGAATAGAACACATAACACAGAATAGAACACATAATAGAACAAATAACACAGAATAGAACACATAAAACACATAACACAGAAAATAACACAAAACACAGAATAGAACACAGAATAGAACAAATAACACAGAATAGAACACACAACACAGAATAGAACAAATAACACATAATAGAACACATAATAGAACACATAACACAGAATAGAACACATAATAGAACAAATAACACAGAATAGAACACATAAAACACATAACACAGAAAATAACACAAAACACAGAATAGAACACAGAATATAACAAATAACACAGAATAGAACACACAACACAGAATAGAACAAATAACACATAATAGAACACATAATAGAACACATAACACAGAATAGAACACATAATAGAACAAATAACACAGAAAAACACAGAATAGAACACATAGCACAGAATAGAATAAATAACACATAATAACACAGAATAGAACACACAACACAGAATAGAACACATAATAGAACAAATAACACAGAAAAACACAGAATAGAACACATAACACAGAATAGAACACATAACACAGAATATAATAAATGACACACAATAACACAGAATAGAACACATAATAGAACAAATAACACAGAATAGAACACATAATAGAACAAATAACACAGAATAGAACACATAAAACACATAACACAGAAAAGAACACAAAACACAGAATAGAACACATAATAAAACAAATAACACAGAATAGAACACATAATAGAACACAGAATAGAACACAGAATAGAACACAGAATAGAACACAGAACAGAACACATAACACAGAATAGAACACAGAATATAACATAACACAGAATGGAACACAGAATATAACATAACACAGAATAGAACACAGAATATAACATAACACAGAATAGAACACAGAACAGAACACATAACACAGAATAGAACACAGAATATAACATAACACAGAATAGAACACAGAATATAACATAACACCGAATAGAACACATAACACCGAATAGATCACAGAATAGAACACAGAGCACAGAATAGAACACAGAACACAGAATAGAACACAGAATACAGAATAGAAGACAGACACAGAATAGAACACATAACAGAACACAGAGCACAGAATAGAACACAGAGCACAGAATAGAACACAGAACACAGAATAGAACACAGATATAAAATAGAAGGGGAGGATCTAATTATGTATTCCTGGGGGAAAAGCGGGTATACTGGTTAACTAGATTGGGGTGGGCCACAGAACAGCAGGACAGGAAAAGAAAGAGAAGAGAAAAGAGGAGAGGAGAGGAGTGAAAAGGGAGTGTACCCCCTAACTAACAGGTGGCCAGTCGACCTCAGCTGGTGGCACCGTCAACTCTGCACTCTGACACTGGCCTTGTATGTGACTGGATACAAGTAGCACTCTCCTCTCTCTCTCTCTCTCTCTCTCTCTCTCTCCTCTGTCTGTCTGTCTGTCTGTCTGTCTGTCTGTCTGTCTCTCTCTCTCTCCTCTCTCTCTCTCTCTCTCTCTCTCTCTCTCTCTCCTCTGTCTGTCTGTCTGTCTGTCTGTCTGTCTGTCTGTCTGTCTCTCTCTCTCTCCTCTCTCTCTCTCTCTCTCCTCTCTCTCTCTTTCTCTCTCCTCTCTCTCCCCTCTCTCAATTCAATTCAATGTAAGGGCTTTATTGGGAAACATGTTAACATTGCCAAAGCAAGTGAACTAGATAATAAGCAAAAGTGAGAAAAAAAACCAATAACAATTAACAGTAAACATTACACTCACAAACGTTCCAAAATAATAAAAACATTTAAAATGTCATATTATGTGCAAATAGTTAAAGCACAAAAGGGAAATAAATAAGCATAAATATGAGTTGTATTTACAATGGTGTGTGTTCTTCACTGGTTGCTCTTTTCTCGTGGCAACAGGTCACAATCTTGCTGCTGTA